>NW_009212218.1:493-40212 GCF_000690835.1 Fulmarus glacialis
TGGAGTATCTCCAATATCTTTCACCGGGGTGGAAGTAGCCTTAGTGTCTGTAGCGGGGGTTGGAGTAGCCGCAGTGCCTGTCGTTTTGTCATCAGATCCGGAGATCTTCTCTTCCCCTTGGGGGTTCTGAATAGTCTTGAACAGGGCTCAGTAGGCATAGGCCAGGCCCCAGCACTTTGCAGTGATTTGTGTCTCTCTGGAATTACCAGGGTGACAGCATATGTTTTCCAAATACTTTACTTTCAGGATTCTACACTTTTTCAGGGTTGAAGTTCCAAAACATTGGAGGTGACCACTGTCCTAGGTACTTGCCCATACCATCCCACACACCCTGCCACTCATAACTATCCAGCCTCGGGGCAGATTTCTGGGTAGTATTCTTAAATAGTTTTTTAACCTTAAACAAGGCCTGAAACTTATTCAGGAGATATAGCAATAGGAACATGCTGGTTTGAACATTCCAAGGATATTAAAAATCCTCAAGAGCTGTTGTAATCAGCTTGGAGGAGAAGGGGAAGGGGAAGGAAGCTATCTCCCCTGTAAATTGGGTCTCCGAGGAGAAGGGGAGAAAAGCGTAATTATTAATAGTTTCCGAGAGATAGCTCCCAAAGCACAGGGATGATGGCAGTGCTTAGTACAATCGCTGACCAATAAGTTTATTATACCATAAGCCAGTGTTACACAGTGTAGCAAAGTAATAACCTTAATCCATCTCCCAGAGGTGATAAACAGGACAAACAGTATATACAGCCAGTAAGGTGCTACATAACACAGATCCAAGAACAGATCCAAGAAATCTGAGAGCAAATAAACCAACATTGTGACTAGTGACTACTAAATTGATATAATGAATGCTTTTAACAAATTTGTTTTAACCTGTTGACACCTGGGTCAGAGGTTTTGTTATCTCAACCTTTTGTGCCCCACGTTGGGCACCAAAAAGGACTGTTGTGGTTTAACCCGGCAGGCAACTAAACAGCACACAGCTGCTCGCTCACTCCCCCCCACACACAGTGGGATGGGAGAGAGAATTGGGGGAAAAAAAAAGTAAAATCTGTGGACTGAGATAAAAACAGTTTAATAGAAAAGGAAAGAAAGAGAAAATAATAATAATAATAATAATAACGACGATGGTAGAATATACAAAATGAGTGATATACAATGCAATTGCTCACCACTCTCCGACCGATGCCCAGCCCATCCCCGAGCAGCGATCACCTCCTAGTTTATATACTGAGCATGACGTCATATGGTATGGAATACCCTGTTGGCTGTTTTGGGTTAGCTGTCTTGGCTATGCTTCCTCCCAGTTTCTTGTGCACCTGGCAGAGCATGGGAAGCTGAAAAGTCCTTGACTAGCAGGGAACTTAGCAACAACTGAAAACATCAGTGTGTTATCAACATTCTTCTCATACTAAATTCAAAACACAGCACTAGGAAGAAATTTAACTCTATCCCAGCCAAAACCAGGACAACCACCTATATCTCTGACAATTTCTAAGCAGAAATGAGATCATGAGCATTTCCTTGGACCCTCTAGTGATCAGGAGAGATTCAGATTGATGCTGATATTGGAGAACAGGAAAACATGAATAACACATTAAAAGCGGATTATTTCTTTTGTCAGATAATTCTAAGTCCTGTCAGTAAAGATAAACGGATTAATCCAGCTAAACTTCATTAGTGTAAATTATCTCCACAGATGTAAAC
Source organism: Fulmarus glacialis (assembly GCF_000690835.1). Taxonomy (NCBI): domain Eukaryota; kingdom Metazoa; phylum Chordata; class Aves; order Procellariiformes; family Procellariidae; genus Fulmarus; species Fulmarus glacialis. Next base: position 2,204 of record NW_009212218.1, read on the forward strand.
AATCATGAAGTTTTCAGTAGGACTATTCACATGATTAAAGATTTCCAGTTCATGACTTGTACATTTGGATCTTTATCTTTCAGTCCTGGCTAATTTAATTCTATTAGTGTACTGCTTCTCTGAAGGCTATACTTTACACTAATGTAATATCAGCTTCAATAGATACATCAGTTAAGTGGTGAAAGAATTAGATTCTCTCGGTCCATGAAATATCAGCAAAGTACATAAGCATATTAAATAGAGCAGCATCTAAACCTTGCTGACCTTTCTTCTTGACTAGGTATTTCAAACTGACAAATTTGAAAGCGAACAAAAGTATTTTTCTGAAAAAGACACATTAGTTCTGATGCCTACATTTTAAATTGACAAAATCTTAAACATTGTCAGCATCTGGAAATGAAAAGGGTCGACATAAATAAAGCTTTACCACATCAGATACTGACTTGAAGAGTTTAAAGCTTGAAACTACAGTCTCGTCCAGCGTCTTGCTTACAGTGAACACAGAGGGATATATAAGCCACCTTAATAGTACTGTCATTTGATTTTAAAAATACAGCCATTTTTCATGTCCTACCTGAAGTTGACCTGTTAAATCAGTTCATTGGAAACCAAAAAGGAAACAAGAGAGAAGAGAATCAAGATAATTTCTTTTTTAATTGACTGAAATATCAGTGGATTTTAAGGAAGATAAGACTACACAACGATAGATCCAAATTATGCAGGCCTTGCTAAAGAAACTTCAATAGAGCGAATGAGAGAGTAACTGGTGTCAGAGCACATTTTAAAAGGCAACAAAGACACAAGAACACTGAACTACTCATAAAACAGGTCCTTAATCTTGATGAACCATCTCAACAGGTGCAGATGTACTTTCTATACAATATAACAAAAATCCTCCAGCAGAATGGAGTAGAAATCATTCCCACCCTTTTTATCAGAGCTTTTCCTCAGCTTTCCAGAATGCTTAGTATACTTTTGAATGTTTTACAAGGAAACATTATTCTCTGTTATAATAGTTTGCATCTCTCTGGACTTTTTTCCTTAGCATAGTTATGCATTCAGAAAACAGACTTCCATTAAGTCACTTTATTACTCATGCTCATTTTACAAATGGTTAACCTGAGGCAAATTAAATAAAATGACTGAACTCACATAGATAAATGGTACAGTTGGGAATAAAACTTAACACATGATTCCCATAACTTGCTGTAAACAAAGGTTATAATCCTTCCAAAATCAGCATTAACACTTAATCAAATTCAAGATGCAATTCCACTTGTTTATTAAAAAAGAAACACTTACATAAAACTGACATTAATATTAACTTACACACAACATCAAAAAGTACACTAAACAGGATGAAATTGGGAATATGATACCTTGGCCATTAATTCTGATAAACAGGTTCTCAATGGATGACATGCATATTAATATTAGATAAATCAGTTTTGATAGACTTTCCTATCACTGACAATGCTTTCTATATTTTTCTCAAAATCAAGAAGGATTATGTTGATCTAGTTTTCCTATGCTCAGTCTAATTTCTAAAGAAAAATAATCCGAAATATTCTAGAAAACTAAGGTCTTTATCTGGACATATCTGCGAGATAAGTCCAAGGACAAGGAGAAGATATCAGCAGATTCTGAATCCTTTTAATTGGCTACCATTATGTGAGTGAAAAGGGACCTGAACAGTTCAGGACAGAGATTTCAGAAATTTGATGCAGAAATTTAGTACTGGAATACAATTTAGAATCAATTTGCTTCCTCCAGAAAAAAATATTTAGCTCCTCCCATCTTTTTTTCCCTGTTTGCATATCAATGATAATATTCTGTCACAGAGACCAGGGGCCTTTTCCACCTACCACTTTACAACCTCTCACTGTCAGCAAATAAAAAAGCAAGAATATTTTCTACTGCCAAGAATTTAGAGCCTAATAAGACAAAATAAAAAGACAATGAAAGAAAAAAAAAAAAACAAAAAAACCCCACCACAACAGGGAAGGGAGGAACATAAGCCAATATTCCTCACTATGACATAGTTCCTGAAATAGGAACAGAACAGAAGTTTTCTCACTTAAGATCCAGTATCCAGTACAGAAGACTGTGAAGCTTTTGTAAAATCTCTAAAAAGGTATTTAATGAATGGTTTAAAAAAGTCAGTTGCCTCAGGGGCTGGCAACCCCCCAAAAAATCTTTCAGTAGGCTCTGATCAGTAGACAGAGATAAGTGTCTCTTCAAGACACTTAGCCTGCGCACATACTATAATATTTATAAAATATTGAAAAAACCCACAACTGTAAACAGAGATATCCACAAACTGTGGAAATGTATGCATTCTTTCTTAACAATATAAAACATTAATGTTGGTTATCTTACAACAAGGCCATTTAGAATACCAGATTTCAGATAACTCTTAAGAATTTTGGCCAAATAAGACATACATTGTAAAAAATTACTTCACAGACTTTAATCAGAATATTCAACCTTAGTTTGAATTCAGTATCAGTTATTTAATTTGGGCTCTGCATATTTTGTTTTCTTTTTCCTCCTCTTCACTAAATTTTGAATTCTAAGCCACATTAAGGAATTAACTTTGCATTCTATTTATTTATATCTCCTGAGATTTAAATTACACAAAAGAAAAATTTAAATCCGCATTTGACTTATGGCATGTTAAGATAAAGGTGTCAGTCAAAGGAAGCTAACATTTAAAATTAATCTAACATTGTTCAAAGATTGCAAAGGAGATTAAGAATTGATGGAAATCCCTTCTATGTCCATTTTGAAAATGCAGTGACCTTTTAATTCACCTGAAATAATATATGTAGATGCAAATTATTCAGGTCTAAAATAGAAATGTACACTGGTATGAGGAGTCTGAGATACTTTATAACCCAGGACTGATGCATATCTTCGTTAAAATTGAAAAAATATACAGTGTATGGATATTTAAATTTTTACAAATGTTATATGGTAAGAGTTCCCAAATGACACGGCTATACTATGTTCATGTCACTGATATCATCAAAAACCACATACGAACTTTAAAAGCAGTTCCATTTTCAAAACATATTACATTTTAAAAATTACATAAAATACACTTGAAACTTATGCAATGAAACATTCCCATATCCTGGGGATGTCTAAAGCCATACCTCCTTCTAAATCTCACTGAAATGGAAAGTTATGGTTAGAATCTATTTTTACAGATGGGGAAAATGTTATCTTTGTTATCAGTATTGCTGATATCTATATGGGATATTTATTTCTTGCATAACTGTATACGTTTTTACCTGATGCATTCATGTGCAAAAGTTGTTGTGAGATTTTTGCTTGTATTGTTTTTGAGATATGGACTCATTGCTTCAGCTTTATTTGTTTCCCCTCAAATATGAAGAAATCATGTCAATATGGCATTTTAGTTACTTTTTACATTTATCTCACTTGCTGGTAACCTGACTGCAATTGAATTTGTGTGAGTTCATTCACTTATTAATGCTGAATCTAGCTTTAGAAGTTAGAACAGAAATGGACAGCAAATGCTCTTAAAATTCAGTAAAGAAATTAAGGTTGCACAGCTTAATGGACTGTGATAGAAAATCGTGACACATTAAAACATGTGCTCTGATGTGCTTAAATGAACTTACCTATACCAACTGATTTCAGGTGGAGGTGATCCAGTGGCTCTGCAGAACAAAGTTATTGCCTCTCCTCGATCTGCAGTGGCATTGAAGGATTTCTGTAGCAGAGTAATTGCAGGGGGAACTGAAAAATAAAACATTATGTCCTATTAATGGAAAAATAAATGACTTTATGTGTTTTTCCAGAGAAATTTAAAGCACAGGATAGGATCCTTTGCTAATTTTGGAATTTATGGTTACATGTAGGGATCAAGTTACAAGATGAATCACTGTTATTAGCATTTCTTTACTTTTCTTAAACACAAGATTTTTAATATTTTCAGGACATTTATAACCTTTTTTAAAAAGTCTTATTCAGCAGTTCTTCTGTTTTCTTACAGAACATTTTAAAGTGATTGAAGTTATACCTAACACATATAAGACACAATACAGTGATGATTGGCACTAATTTAACTATGTCAAATGAAAATGTATCTGTAGTCTTTTTTATCTTTCACTCAATTATAAAGCTGACATATAACTATGTACTGATGTCAGACAGTGCTTTTAAAACAGGTGTCAGTAGTCTTGATTATATTTAATTCTTTTTACTGCATAATTCCTGGGCAGGAGTATCACCAGCTTCAAAAGGTGAAACGTGATAGAACCCAATGGATACAATCTATTTTTGGAAACTGTATTTCGAAAAATTGTAATTATGTTCTAAGAGTGATGAATTTTGCCTGTTCTTGATGGGATGAAGTTATTACTAAAATTGTAACAGTTCGCAGAGAACCTCTACCCAACAGAAAAAAATAGCAATATTATTTAAGGCAGAACAACTTACAGGCTGATATTTAATATCTCTGTTCATATGGTAATTTTAAGACAGCTGCCCTAAATGTTTCCATTAACTGTCAAGCAAAGAAACAAACAAAAAAAAAGTAATCCCAGCAGATTGGAAAGAAGAGGATATGTGGAAAAGAAGGAATGTCAGGGAAAGCGAGAGGAAAGGGAAAAGAAGATTAGAGCTTCACAAAATATAGGCCCCTGCTAGCAAGAACATCCTGTCGTCAGAGTGACTCAGAATTAACTTTTTTAGCTTTAACTTTCACTAGAGAAAAGAAGGAGAAACAGGCATCTCCAATGAATTTGCTTTTAGCTTCCCATTGCACTTCCACAGATTTTTCTCACAAACAGTTGAGAATCAACTTCTGTTGCTTTGCACCAAATATTTTAGCTTTAGTATTCTATTTCAGAAGCCTTTCCAGCTTCTGAACCTTAAATATATCAAATTATTAAAAATAATGTATAAGAATTATCAATGATCGGTAAGTAGATGTTGTTATGTACTTTTCACACTTTTTAATGGTGTGCTGAAATTTAAGTGTTTCACAGATCACTTCTTTCCTATCTGAAATTGCATGGGCCATTACTCAGCATACAAAACCCTTCTGTTGTGCAACATCTTCCATGAAAAAATGTCACTTAGAAAACGTTATATACATTTTAGTCATTTTGCAGTGCATTCTAATGTCTAGACCTGAAAATACTCAGTAACATGAGGGGATAAAATAATTCTTTGCCAGCAGTAGCAGGTTCTTCACTGCTCACAACTAAGAATTACAGGTCTATGACTCAGTTCAGCACATTACTTAAGCACTTCAATCTTCCAAGAGATACTGCAATGACAATGAAATGAAATATTATTTTTCTTTTCAAAAGTCAAATTTTATTTTTCTCATCATTCCTTCTGGGAAGAGGTCTGTTTATCTTTGGTTCTGGTCTTGTATGTGTGTAGGATGGAAATAAAGTGTGAACCTAAAAGAGGAAAAGCCAAATGAAGCTATACTGGCAAGTCTCTCACATTTCAAACTTAAAGCAAAATGGTAAAATCCAGCCACATTTAAGTGAAAACAATTCTTTTTCATTTATGTCAGTGAGGTCAGGAAGTCTATCCAATTTAGGGAACTTCCCAGACAGCAAAGAAAACTTAAAGACATACATCTAATAAACCCATTTACCAAAAGAGAGAGAGAGAGAAAAAAAAAAAAAAGAACAAAAAAAAAGTTTTTGTTTTCAGGAGGACTTGAATTCTTTTGTTCTACTTTATACTAACCTTTTTTTTTTTTTTTAAATAAAAACTTGCCATTCAGATCTCACTGTAAATATGGGTAGAGAAGAAATCCTATAAGTTCAGTATTGAAAGTAGAAAAGATACCTAAACATTAGATTTTAAAGAGAGAATCTAGCTCAAATGTATTTCAATTTATTATCCATTATAACCCCCCAAAGATTTCCATACACTAGAAACTACATTTTATATATCAAACTTTGTTCCAGTATTTACTTTTAAATATTTTTGAGCAAAGTTTCATTCTGTTCATATGTAATCTTTAAAGCATGATACAAAAAAATAACCAATATAATGAACAGCCAGCTAAAACTGAAAAGGTTTTCTAACATATATTTACTTACAGTAAGTTGCTTTCACACTTTTTTATGTTAAGTCTGTTTCACAGATTACTTCTTTGCTATCTGAAATTGCCTGGGCTACATATTGGATATGAAAATACCATGACCCCAGGGCAATGAACCTCTAAATTTGTGGGCCAATAATCTAGGCAAACAGACTTTAAAATTTCCTCTGCAAATTTACTCAATTTTCTTCTTTTCCATAAGTTAGTAAAGAGAGGATTTGTATTGCATTTCAGGGCCCTCACCATCAAATTATTCAGCACAGTCTTGCAACACTAACCAGAACATTGAATATCATGTTCAAAATAATTTCTGTTACAGCTTTTAGTTTTTAAAACTATGTGCATGTGACCTGAGTCATAACTGCTGCTATGATCAGCTAGTTTGGACACTGGTACAGAAGAGAACATACTCTACTACGGTCTGATGGAAACGCTATCCATTTCATCTCTTCTTCCTGTTATTTACATCTCACCCAGATGTGAATTAGCCAATGTTATGTCAACCAGCTTAGCATCCAGGTTGAGTGGAGAATGGAAGAAATATTTTCAAGATACACACCACTGTCTTTGTTAATTCCTTCTCTTCAAGATGAGATACATCTCTACAACACAATTTTTATGTGTAGTTACAAGTGCCCACTATTTAATCCCAAGACTAGACTATTTTAAATTTATATAATGATTATAAAACAAGAAATTTCCTTTTTAATGTAAGAAATCTATAAGAAATTAATTTTACTTAGTACTCCACTAAAAATAAAAAATAAAAATAAAATTAAAAATGCTTACAGTCATCTAATTTTAGTTTCTTAGGAAGTCATTGTTAATAAGGAAAATAATAACGTTCCATCCAGGTATTTAAGTTAAAAAGTTCAATTAATTTCCACTTAGTCAACATCACCTGCACATGCTGCTTCATTAACTGTGAAAATTTCTGCTACTTAGGTTCCTAAATATGGGTACAGCCACCTAACTCCAGGCAAAGAAAGAATGAATTTTTGCAACGTGTTCTTAAATCATTCGGGGAGTGGCTTTTTACCATTTTTTTTCTGGTGGTTGCAAGGTCTAATCCTTCATTTCATAGCTATAGTTGTAGTGGTCATTAATTTTTCTTGCTTCCACATAGCACAAGAAACCATTCTACAGGAAAGTATCATCCACATGGGCAGAGATAACTCTGTTATGACCAAAATGGCCCAAGAGGGAACTTACCTCTTGTTCTTAAATATGAGAATCATAGGTTTAATCTTCTCCTCTTCTTGAGAGGATTTGATCCCATACCATCTACCTCTGAGAGACTGGTCTTCATCAGCTTGCTGTAAGGCTCGGGTGCTTTCAGCCTCTCACATGTTTTTCCACTCTCTCTGTCCTCCCGTTTTAGTTGGACAGAGGCAGAGAAACAGTACCAAATAAAGTACTTGTTCACAGAAGAGGTAGTCTTAGTTCAAATCTTTGCCCTGAATCAGAGGATGTATGGGTCACCTGCACCATGGATAATACTCTAACTAGAAGGCAATGAGTAAAGGGATAGCTAATAGTTTCTTTTTTAATTAAATCTTCGTCACTATTCTTGCAAAAGGGAATCTGAGATTTCACACACTTCTACCATAGCTTACATTTCTGAGTGAAGTATGTATAAGCATCGGAACAAATCATATTTGCAGAAATAGAAACAATATCAACTCCTGCTATATAATAAAGAAGACATTTGGAAAGCAACATACTCATATACTGTTTGCAGTAGAGAAACATCATATAGGAAGAATTCTGCTACTCTCCAAATAAATTAGCAAAGCTACAATATCAGCCCCTATGTTCCTCCTAAAAATGTATTTCCACTGTAAACCCTAAATACATATGTGAGAGCAAGGACTAATATTATTGACTTAATTATTAATCTCATCATTCTCTACATTCACTTCTCCTTACAGACTCTCACGAAAAATTAATTTTTTTAAAATGTAAACTTATGGGTTAAGTGGAGTGCCAGCTCTCCTGAAGTATTCCTATTTCTTTGTTGTTTAACTGCACTTTATCCATTTAGAGACCTTGTATAGTTCTTACTATGTGTTTGTATATATCTCAGATCTTTCTATAGATCCTGTAGGTACTATTGCAATATAAGTAAATAAACCGTAAAGTTCTAAATTTGAAGAGTTTCTACATACAAATACTGTCATGATAACTTTTTCTTTTCATACCAAGCTTTGATTATCATCCAGGTAAGCATTATTGCTTTTTTTTTGGAAAAGGAGACATGGTGGAAATACAGCCATGTAGCTTTTACTGGCCTACAGACTGCTCCTTTTTTTTCTTTTTTTTTCTTTTCTTTTCTGAATCCGATTCATTCATAGGTTTTCCTTTTCACCAAAGAACACTACAATTTTTCTTTCTTTCTGATTTTTAATATTACTGTAAAAGTAATTTTGGGCCAAATTTAATACATTCAGCTTTATGTAGGAAAACTATTTATTCCTATAAATGAAGCAGAAAATAGTTCTTAATTGATACCACTCTACATGAGCAACCATGTCAGAATCACTCAATTGGCAACCCCTTCTGCTCCCAACACTATGAACTGAAATCTAGAGGTAAGTGAGTGTCTCTTGTCTAGAGTCATAATAAATATAGGAAGAACCAAATTTGTGGATATAACCCACCAATAAAAGATATGAAGTCAGACCATAGTTTGCAATCTGACATTTTAGGTTAAATACAGGCTCTCTCTTAGCTCAACTGTATATAAATATCAGATAGAGGTGAAAGGTATTCAGAATGTAGGTTCATATCCATGTACATAAACAGCAGCAGAAGAATCATAGAATCATAGGATCATTAAGGTTGGAAAAGACCTCTAAGATTATCGAGTCCAACCATCAACTCAACACCACCATGCCCACTAAACCATGTCCCTAAGCACCACATCGACACATCTTTTAAATACTTCTAGGGATGGTGACTCCACCACTTCCCCAGGCAGCCTGTTCCAACGCTTGACCACTCTTTCAGTAAAGAAGTTTTTCCTAATGTCCAATCTAAACCTCCCTTGGCGCAACTTGAGGCCATTTCCTCTCGTCCTATCGCTAGTTACTCGGGAGAAGAGACCAAACCCCACCTCGCTACAACCTCCTTTCAGGTAGTTGTAGAGCGCGATGAGGTCTCCCCTCAGCCTCCTCTTCTCCAGGCTAAACAGTCCCAGTTCCCTCAGCCTCTCCTCATAAGACTTGTTCTCCAGACCCTTCACCAGCTTCGTTGCCCTTCTCTGGACACGCTCCGGCACCTCAATGTCCTTCTTGTAGTGAGGGGCCCAAAACTGAACACAGGATTCAAGGTGCGGCCTCACCAGGGCCGAGTACAGGGGCACGATCACCTCCCTACTCCTGCTGGCCACACTATTTCTGATATAGGCCAGGATGCCGTTGGCCTTCTTGGCCACCTGGGCACACTGCCAGCTCATGTTCAGCCGGCTGTCAACCAGCACCCCCAGAAAACCTCATTCAGCATTTTAAACGCTACCAGATGCACTGTTGGAAGTGTACATAACCAGGAGTCAAGGTAATACAGCACCACAATGCAGAGAGGAAAGCAATTTGTTGGGGGTCTTCAGAGTGCGTAGGGCATGTACTGTTATATTCTATCACAATATATAGGATAATCACCCATTTGCTTGCCACTGTCTATATACTATCTACAACAATCTAAAGAATTCTGCTTCAAAGATTGCTGCTTGACTATATGGATGATTAAATAATACCTGTGCCAGAAGCTGCTCTTTCTCCTGAAATTAACTGAGAATTCAACTTACATAATGACTTCTGTAAACTGGGGTTTGCCCAAAAGGACCAGTCAAGGACAAAGCATTTAGCACTCAGAACCTAATAGGCATGATGGAAGTAGTTTCATTGAAAAACTGACATTAAACAGAATGTATAGATAAAAAATGCTCTTTAGGAACTGTGCCCTTTCCAGACAATATATGAAGAGATATTTATTTTTCAACAGGTCAACCCTGAATTTAAGAGACAGGTTGAGCTAAATTATCCATCTTGTCTTAATTCTTTCATATTCCTTCTCAGAGGTTTATTACAAACTGATAAAATGTATAATGCCACTTTACATATTTTACTCCTCATAAAAATAAAATGTTAAAAATCTATAAGTAATACTGTTAACCTTAATAGAATGTATCTGTGACTTTTGGGACAGTTCATAAAATATGTTGAATGAATGAAGGTGAATAACTATGAAAAATCAAGTGTGGTTTTTTAACAGTAAATGACAAAACATTGAAAAATACAGGGTGAACTGAACTACTATATATTATAATCTGAATCTCAAGTCTTGCAGTGATTGTCAATGTTCCATGAATGACTAAAAAAAAAAATCCAGCTTTTACATATTTATATACACTGATATTATGAACTGCACTGAATTCTATTTACACAGTACAATAGATTTTTTTTAAATATTAAGCGATTACATTTATAGAAAAACAATACTAAACAGACATGACAACTATATTAACCAGTTTAATTAGGATTTTTTAGAGGCTTATATATTTTAAAATAGGCTATGATAATCAATTAAAGCCATAAGTAAATTCAAAAACTTTTTCTCCTTACCATTCACAATAACAATTATGTCCCGGAAGTCAATTTCTCCTCTGGCTTCCACTCTTCCTTCACATCTGTATACTCCTTCATCACTTTTATTGATGTTAAGAATTTGGAGATTATTGTTTGCTAATATTGCAAATCGATCTAGAAAGGCAAATAAGAGATTAAGTGGTGTTAGTAAATCAAGACAACATGAGGAATGCTAAATTAAATGAGTAATATTTATGTACTTTCTCTGTACAATCAGAATGCTCATTGAAAAAATATTTGTCAATTTAAAAGTAAAATGTCAGCTGAGAAATTTGTTTTTTTCCTACTCCAAAATACATTGCCATTTCCTAAAACTCAATCTGGATTTTCCATCCATAACTTCCTACTTACTCTGAGGAGTCATCAAATGTAAGTTAAATTTATAAATTATTGCAAAATGAGTGGTATATTCATGAACACCTACACAGAATATCAAAAACATTAAAGAGATGGAAAAAAGATAAATCGAGCAATTTATAATAAGTAAGAAAATGCTTCTTCCCTCTCTATCTAGATTAATCAACTGTCTTTGTGCCCGTTTTACAGGCACTATGCTTAATCATTTCTCAGCTTGCTTGCTCTCTTTTCCTCCTCCTGTTCCTTTGCTCATTCACTATTACTTAGTCAATGCATCTCACCATAGGGTAACACTTCATAGAAATGGGTACGAAAACATAATCCAACAAACCACTCCTTCTTCTGCATAGTCCAGCATAAACTGAAGTTCAATAGACCTTTTGAGTAGCTCAAGTTCATTGAAAAAATCAGACTCTGAACAAGTAGTGAGCACTCTTAAAACTGCACATGCAAAAATTATAATCTGCAAAAGTAAACTGAATCTGAATTTAGATTTTCTCTCCTTTCTGCCTGAATGAGTGTATTGGGTTTACATGGCAAGATGTTGATAGCAGAAGGGCTGCAGGAGCAGCCTCTGTGAGGAGAGACCAGGGCTGCCCTGTGCCAGATACAGCTACTTGCAGCGTGTTCCAGCGGACCCACCACAGGGCACAGCTGAATAATCTGCAAAAGTAAACTGAATCTGAATTTAGATTTTCTCTCCTTTCTGCCTGAATGAGTGTATTGGGTTTACATGGCAAGATGTTGATAGCAGAAGGGCTGCAGGAGCAGCCTCTGTGAGGAGAGACCAGGGCTGCCCTGTGCCAGATACAGCTACTTGCAGCGTGTTCCAGCGGACCCACCACAGGGCACAGCTGAGCCCCTCAGATGCCCTCCCAGTGGCATCTCTGGGAAGGTATGTAAAAGAAAGGGCAAAAAACGCTGCGCAGCAACTGTGAGAGAGAGGAATGAAAAAAATATGAGAGAAACAACCCTGCAAGCACCAAGATGAGAGAAGGTGGAAGGGGAGGAGGTGCTCCAGGCACTGGAGCGGAGATCCCCCTGCAGCCCCAGGAGAGAGCATGGTGGAGCAGATACACACATTGCAGACCGTGGAAGACCCCATGCTGAAGCAAGTTTATCCTGAACAACTGCAGCCCGCGGGAAGGACCCACACTGGAACTGTTATGGACTGACCATTATCGCCATTCCCCATCCCCCTGCACTGCCTGGCGTGGAGGAGGTAGAGGAGTTGGCAATGAAAGAGTGAAGTTGAGCCTGGGAAAAAGGAGGGGGGAGGTGTTTCTTTAGTTTTGCCTTTGTGTTTCACCATCCAACTCAACTGGCAATAAATTAAATTAATTTTCCCCAATTTAAATCCGTTTTGCCTGTGCTGGTGATTGGTGAGTGATCTCCCTGCCTTTATCTCCACCCACGAGCTCTTTCATCTCATTTTCTCCCCCTGTCCTGTTGAGGAGGGTAAGGGAGAGAGTGGCTGGTGGGTGCCTTGAAGCTAGCCAGGTCAACCCACCATAACTAGTCAATATTAATGGACTCTTTTGAGGAGAATTATTTCCTGCAGTTCACTGTATGTGGATTTTGAAGAACCTGCGTACTTGTTATTCATCTGTCTTTCTTGTTCTATTTGAACCAGCTCCATCCTTTCAGTATTGGAGGATGATGAGATTTACTAGCTTTCAGTTTTAACTAGCAACCAAGTGTAATTTTTCACTTTGCTTTCCTTTTTGATTTTGCTAGGTTTTTAAAGCATGCTAGATTTCCCACAACACAACACTGATATTCCAAAACGGTGATAAACAACACTTGGTAGAAAAGCTTTTATGTATTATACAGCTAACAGTCTATTTACAGAACATATGTGCATACATATTTACAAATAAAACAGCTTTTTATGCCATGTGGGTTCTGTTTCATCACCAAGAACTCTATCAGAAAAATTAAAAAATAAAATTTAATCATGCTTCACCTGATAGAGGTTTACAGGACATCAATGGCCTCAACACATTTACGCTAATTATGTCTAGTTTATTAAAGTCATGCTTGAACATTAATGCCATTTCACACACTACCACATACAAATTATATCATCTTTTTCTTTCCTGTCCCTACACAATTCCCAGAGAGCTGTGCTTCAAATGTTTTGAAAACATTTGAAACCCTCTTTAAGCATTGGTAACATTTTTTTTCTGTTAACGTAAATATTTAATGTGTGAGGTGAACGAAAGGACTGGAGATCACATTTATTTCTTTAAAATGCTGAAAAAATGAGGGTTCATTTAGTAACAGTAAACAAAACCTATTTCAAGAATAATATAATGGATACAGCAGGAGATATTCTCATGAGTAAACAAGGTATAACAGAAGAAAAACATTTTATGTCTTTTTCCGCCACTAATACTGTCTACATACAGACAAAATTAATACACATCATATTACAAGGAAACTTAAACAATGGAATGTGAATTGAATGTGTGACTTTCTTCAGAAATTGTTGCTCTCCATGTCTTATCCTTTGGTAGGCTTCTGAAAGAATAGTTCATGTCGCTGTAAAAATGCCACTAAGTATACAATGATACTATCCTCATTCAGCAGAGACCAGCTAGGTCAACAAATGCACTGAAATCTTGACAGGCAGAGGTTAGATCTTGATGGACTCACATGTACTATGGAACATTCAGGAGGTTCAGAGCATAACCTAGTAATACAACATGATACATAGAGATGGTCTGCACACAGATAAAATTCACTGTCCCATGGATATCATAATAAAAATTGTGTAAACAGATGACAGTTGGTGGATGTGGACATTGACTGGGCATTACACTCCTCCAGCTCATCACTTTATTTTCTGGACTCAACTCACTCAACTTCAAATGCCCAATTTAAAAGAACAGTCACACTACCTCCCCCTTCAATCAAATCAGATGTTAAGTGGTATAGATGACAAGTGAGATTGCCTATGTCTTTTCAGTGCCTCATAATAAGAGCTTGAGGAATTTTTGGCTCATGGTTTGCCAATTTTACTGCATTCTAGGGTATGTACCAGGCTATGACCCACAATGTCTAACAAAAAGGTTAGGCACAGCTATTCATTCTAAGACAGGGACATGACTAAAGACCTGTTGAAGAAAAAATCAAAACTTTTGGCAAAAGTTGAAGACCAAGACTCCTATTAAATACGTCCCTCATACAACCAAACCAGTCATTCTCTCCAGGAGGGACTGTTTTTCAACCCAGTAATTTCTTCTTCTAGACCAAATGTAAACACAGCATGTTAACCATCTAAAGCTGACACTCACCTTTGCACATCAGTTTACACAAGTGTATTTAACAGCGATCCCAAGCACGATGGGATTTTATTTGGGTACTACTCCAGATCAGAACATAAGGAAGGTATTCTGCAATTTAAATTAAAACTGGTTTCTATCGTTCTACCTTTTCACATTGTAAGCATTGTGAAAGAAAATGGTTAAAGAGACAAATTTACGAATTCAAATTTAAAACCTTGGAATCTTCAGAATGTGTGATTTTGAAAAAGAAAGGAAATGTTGCTTTATTTTCATTGCTAATCCTACAGCAGCCAAATTGATTGGAAAAAACAAATAAACTGGCAATAAAAAATTTTTTTGAGAGAGATCTTTAAAGGCACTTTTATTTTTTCAAGCTCTGAGATCCTGCATCCTTGAAAAAGACTTTTTGCTAAATTACCAAACTTTGTTTGGTTTTCAGAGTTCTTATTTTTCAAAATCTTCTACGTCTCACCTACATTCACTGTTTAACTATATATATAAAAATTTCAACTCTTTTTTCTAAGGTAGAAGTTTGCTATTTCTTCTTAGTGCCTGTGTCTAGATGACAGAAGGGATAGGATATACTAAATAAGAAAGAAGTTTGATCAAAACTTTCTTTCGTAATGGAGAGGAGTCTAAGACTGAGTCCAGAAACATCAAACAAGCTTTTTTTTTCTCCCCAGCAACTGCTCCACATTTGTTTATGTGATTTCATAAGAGACCAAATATAATTTTTCATTTTCATTTTGAAAAAAAAAAAAAAAAATTTCTGAAGAACAAGAAGTTTAAGTGCATAGACTACAACCTTGAGTTTTAGTACATGCAGAGATAAAGACTGATACGAAGATGGATAAGCTGGTTCATCAACAACTTTATTTCCATTTCCAGAAAACGTGGAAAGTCTTGTTTTCCATAAAGGCAAAGACGACTATTGAGACAGCACTGAAAAAATGGTTCACAGATTTTGAGGGGGTAAATCACACAGATTCTATATGCCTAATTGTCTCTCCACAGGCTTAGAACTTGCATGTGGGGAAGGTGAGATTCATCTTCACCTAACTTTATCAGTCTAGCTGTTAGGGAATCTAGCCTAAACAGATCACCTATACCCCCAGTTGTTTGTAACTCAAAGAGTAGCTTACAGTCATACAAGTAAATTCTCACAATAGTGCAAAAAGCCTATCCACCTGAAAGTCTCTGAGCTAATGTACAAGTATACCAAAGTCAGTGCAGTGTTTGCTCAGTGTCATGGCTTTGTGTTCACAGTGAAGTTTATCTGTGTGTGTTTAAAAAATGTGTTCCTACATACATGGCAACCCAGGAAGAGTTCCTGCGAAGGAGCTCCCAGCAATCTTTTGGGCATTTGGACCCTCATGTTACATCTAGAAAAAAATTTCCAATTGGAAAAAAAAGATACATGAAGGAAATCATTGCATATGGATTCCCTATAGACCACAGAACCTGGTTAAATTCTACTTAAGCTGATGGGCTAATCAAAATCCATCCTCCACTATAATGTGATTAGTCTTCTTTTACAATAATATTTTCATATTAATTAGAATGTATATAACTTAAAGAGTTACCAAAATACTAACTGTCAGCAATAGTTGTGACTTCCTCATTCCGATACAACCAGCTGACAATGGGAGCAGGTGAACTAGTTACACGGCAAACAACTTCTGCATCTTCTCCCTGCCTGAACTCTTGTGGAGATATTATGTCTCGGAAAATGAGCTTTTCTGAAAAGGAAGAAAACAGAATATAGTAAGCATCTTCCAGTTCACTTAGCATCAGAATTATATGTAACACCAAATCAGATAAAGATGACTATTAAGACTCCTCATTGTGATAATACAGAATTATTTCCATAATATAATCTTCCCAGATAAGACTCAAATGGTCTCGGACACATGACTTCCACTCTGTCTGTAGAAATGATTTTACAATCATTTTGCATTATGAAAATCTTTGTTTTATTTATATAAACTAAGCATGTTTTATAAATATATTTTCCATTGTTTCCAATGTTCCAGAGCCCAGTTTTGAAACTAGTTTTTTAGAGGTCTATATATTCAGGTTAATAGTCTATTAACTCTCTTGTGTGTTTTATTCCTCATTAACTTATTATTGAATTAAAACCTCATGGTTTTATTCCATCAAAACTTCCATCAAAGTCACCAAAATAATTTGGAAAAGTCTTATTAAAAAGATGGAACTTTAGCCTCACTGACTGTGAAAACCATCAGCTGAGTAAAATATAAAATCTTAAAAGCCAGTGGGAAACCATATGGAAAACTTAATATTATTAAGTCATAAGAATTTGTAGCCTTTTTTTAGGAAATAATAAGATTTTTTTAGGCCTGATGAGGCTTTTAATTATTCCAACCCCCAAACAACCAAACTTGACATGTAATTTTATTAGTGGGTTGAATAAGTTTAGTATTATTAGAATTTACTGTTAGAAGTCCAAGATGGCATTAATTCATGATCTCATACAAGATCTAATGCCAAAACCAATTGCCTGACAAAAAATTCTGGAAGATTTTCTTGCACACAGAAGAAACAAACTGACCTATCATCTCTAGGATCAAAGACTGTCAATTACATTTCAGAGGACACTTTGGAGAACATAAGCCTGAGATGCAACTCCACCTCCACCTTTTTGCATTGATATGAGTGCAGGCTCAAATAATCCACACAGTTCCCACAACAGAGGGAGCACACTTCTGTTATAAACATCTCTTGTATACTTTTACAAAGTATTTGTATGAAATGTTTGAAGTATTTGACCATATGTAAGTCAAAAGAAAAACTCTCACAGACACCAGTGAGTACTGAACCAGACCCTAGGAGTACAGTGTATCCTGCTTTTTCCTTACAATACACCACAAATATGAATAATGAAATGTCAGTTCCCACAAATCTTCACATTTCTTGTGTAGGTCTTTGGGTTTATCTAGCCTTAGAATTATTAAAATTACCAGATGCAAACACTTCAAAAGATTTCAACCTTGCTCAGCAGTCTGCTAATGGAGTGACTGGCAGTTTTAAGCACACAAATTAATTCCACAAAACTTGAAATCCTTTGAACTGCCAGCTTTCAAGACATCATGTAATCTCTTGCAACTGCTATCACCATTTTAATGGTTGTTTTATCAATAGATTTTTTTTAAAATTGTATATCTTTTGTTATCTGAGTTATCTGTACCTTTCAGAAGTAGTGCTTTATAATTCTACTCTGTATTTTCTGTCTCATTGCAATTCCTTAGTGCTCAGTCCATCCACAAACAATTTTTTATGAATATTAAAAAACTATTCTCCAATGAAATTAGAGAATAACTCAGCTGAAAGGCTGCTGTCTCACCCGTTCACCAGCAAAGACTTTACCTTATATCTTCACAGTGTACTTGTTTATTGTATTGCTTTTAGGCATTTTTGATTGATCTAAAGAATATAGTACAATGTAAAGTTATTTAACTAAACTGAAAAAAAAAATACCACAACCTCTCAGAGAATCTCTTACCACAATAGAATGTATTTACTTCTCCAATATACTTCTCAATTAGTTGTCTGTAATTGAAATGCATTTTGGTTGCTTATCACATTAAGCTTCAATGCTTTATGGCAAAATTCCATTATAAGGCCAAAAATAGGAAAAGACTGACATAAAAGTAACTAATTCAGTCTAAATTCCACTTTTTTAATGACATATATTGCACTTCCTGTCCTTTTATTTATGCACGTATTTGTAATAGGTTGTAGATGTATTTGTATTAGGTTGACATAACGTTTTTCTCATATTTCCTTTTTTCCATGAGGGGCATACAGTGCACCCTCATAAGACAGCATTCTAAGATACAGAGGAAAAGTGATCTACAATATTACAAAGTGGCCATCCATTTCACTTAAGTCTTAGTCATAATATCTATTAACTAAACTGCAGGAGATGCAATTATTTGGAAGATAAGGTTAAGAGCCTGGGAAGATATTTTGATAGGCTTTACTTTCTCAATAGCAGTGGCTTTTAAAACATAGTCTTTCATTTGTTAATTGATAATATTTTACTTACGATAAATTTCCAAAACAACAGTAGCTTCTTGAGTTTGTCCTTTAGCATCTGTTGCTTGACACCGATATATACCAGCATCTTCTATATCTGCATTATAAATGGTTAGACGTGATCGAACACCTTCTTTCTGAACAACCACTCTTTGACTAGAAACAATCTTCTCTCCTTGTGGATTGTACCAGTCTATGTTGTCAGGCTCACCAATGGCTACAAACAAAACCAAAAAACAATCCAACATTAGAAGTTCAGGTAGACATTATGCAACACATATGTCTACCTAATGCACAATGTCTATGCAATGTCAGAGAATTGCTGAATTATGAGAGTTGTGAGACAGTCTGTAGAAAGACAAGCAAGGCAAAACTGCAGGCAGATGTATGATCGTTGAGACAGGATAACTAGTAGCTCAAGGATTCAAGAGGGAAAAAAACAAACACAGAAAGGTATAAAGTCTTAAAGGAAAGAAACAGGCTGTTCAGCAGTCACTGGATCAACAGGTCAAGTCATCTGTCAGTTGGGTTGTCAGTGTAGTCAGGCCATGATGTGTCATTGTCAATGGAAGATGGCAACTCGGCAACATCAAGGATCCACGTCAGGCAGCTGCAAATGTAAACCCTTCTGCTCTTGACTGATATTTGCCTCAGCAGAAGACACTCTTTGGGTGTCTCATTAGGTTGGAGAGGATACTAAAGCTTAGCCTAGTAGCTTATTTAACTCCTTAGTTTAGATAAGTGAAAATATTTTAACTAAAGAAGCATCCTAACAGATATAAATTACCTGTACTGATATAGACAATTCAAACTGAGTGATTCAAAGTCTGAAATGAATAGTTTCTAGACTGGAAATGTGAAGCCAGTGAAGATCTATTTATCACAATTCTCACAAGTCAATGTGAATACACAAAAATATGCTAATTTAAGTTAATATTGTGAACCAATTAATTCAGTTCAAATTATGTAGAAGGTTGAAAATCTAACAAAAAAATACGTACCTACAAGTAAAATGAATACATACCTGTGCATGTGAAGAATTTGGATTCCCCCACACTGAGCTCAACTTTGCTAAGTGAAATTGTAACTTGAAGTAGAGCTGAAAAATATAAAGTAGGTTGTGAATATGTTTTGGCATTTATCAGTTTAAATTTTATATCTTCAGGTTTTGTATTTTCTCATTCTATACTATAGAACCTGTTCAACAAATCTGAGAAGTTTCAGCTAAGAATTGTATGTTTTGAACTGGAGCATATATAGACGTGGAAAAAACAATCAAAATAAAGAAAAGATGTTACATGAAGGGTAACAGCCTCAGATCCTAAAACTGAGGACAAAATTAAAGAAACAAAGAAAAAGGAATAGAAATACACAAGAACATAAACCCAAAAACTGAGTGAGAATAAAGTGACTGGGAACACTCAGCATAGACTGACCAAGGGTAAATAATGCCTGACCAACCCCACTGCCTTCTAGGATAAAATGATTAGTTTTGTGGATGAGGGAAGAACAGTAGGTGGCAATTACCTTGACTTTGCCAAGGCTTTTGATGCTGCCTCCCACAATATTCTTGTATTCAAGTGTATTGGGTTTAAATAGCAAGGTTTTGGTAGCTGGGGACAGTTGTAAGCGTGACTTCTTTTGGAGGGAGGTCAGAGGTTGTGCTGTGACAGACACAGCCAGTTCTAGCTGGCTCCACAAAGGACCCACTGCAGGACATAGCTGAGCCGGTTGGAGGAGTTTGTGGCACCTCTTAGAACACCAAGACAGAGTAACAAGAAGGCCAGAGCAATAGCAGGTGCTCCATGGCACAGTTGGTAACACCCCTGAAGGGACTGTGGCCCATGCAAAAGCCCATGCCAGAGCAAGTACACCCCCAAAAGGACTGTGGCCTGTGGATAACCAACAGAACAGAGAAAATGAGTTAGGCAGAAGGAGCAGTGGAAGAAAAGAGTGAGAAAGAAGGAATGGTAGAAAGAAACCACTATGTCATCAGCAAACCTCCTGCATCACCCATCACCTCACTGAAGGGACTGAGTGTAACCTGCATTGATGGTGATAACAAGGGGAGTGGAGGCTAGGAATGGGGAAGGAGAGGTATCTGGAGCTTGGGAAAGGGGAATAAAGGTGTTTTCCCTAAGTGCTTATGTATTTGTCTTCTCTGTTTCCCAATACTCAAATCAGTAATTAAATGTTTATGTTAATGGTTGATAAATAAAGTTAAATTCCCCAACTAGAGTCTGTTTTGCCCGCAACAGTAATTTGCCAGTGATTTTCCTGTCTTTACCTTGAGTCTTGACCCATGAGTCTTCTCACTCCCAGTCTTCCTATTTTCATCCCTGTATTGCTGGGGGTGGGGGTTGTGAGCAAGTGGCTGTGTGGGTGCTCGGCTGCCAGATGAAGCCAACCCACCACATCAAGTTAGGGTGTTACAGTTTGGATGAGTGGACAGCTAGGCTGTCCAACTAGGACAATCTGGTTGGATGGTTAGTCTTAGAAGACAGTGGCTAATGGGTCATTCTCTACCTGGAGACCAGTAACAAGTGGGGTACTGTAGGGTTCTGTCCTGGGATCTGTCCTATTTAACACCTTCACTTGATGTGAAGGTCATTGACCTAGAGAGACGGGAAGAATGTATCATAACATTCAATAAGGATAAATGCTAAGTTCCCTGGGAGGGAATAACCTGTTGGGAGTCATACAACTGGTGAGGAAAGGCTGGGGGGAGCTAGGCTTTTCAATCTGCAGAAGAGAGCACTGCAGGGGAGCCGAACAGCCACCCACCCATCCCCATGGGGAATTCATCAAGAAGATGGAGCCAGGCTCTTCACAGTGGTGTATGGCAGATAGACAAAAGACAAGAAGACAAGTTGAAATGAGAGGTTCAGGCTAAGCATAAAGAAAAACTTTTTCATGATGTGGACAGTCAGAAAGTGGAGCAGATTGCCCAGAAAGATTATGCAATCTCTGTTCTTTCAGGTTTCAGGAACTCACTGGATAAAGCCTTGAACAATCTGGTCTGTTTTTGTAACTGACCCTGCTTTGAACAGGAAGTTGGACTAGAGACCTTCTTGAGTCCCTTCCACCTTGAACTATCTTATGGTCCCATGACCCTATGAATAACCTACCCAACACAGCCAGTATTATTGGTGAAGGGCTTATTTATGCAAAATAACTATGTAGTCTTCAATAATCACAATTCCAGCATTATCATCACCCTAAGTAGCTGTAGCTCTTTAACATCCATTATCTTACAAAATTGGACAATAAATGTTCATGAACCAATAACAAGACTAGAGTCACATTAATTTCAATCTCTAATCAAGACAGAAAAAGTCAGACAAAAAAAAGACTAATTTTTAAGAGAAGAAAATAATCTAAATTTTCATTCAGTATGATACATAGTAGAGAACTGGGGTGTATCTGAAGTTTAAAAAAATGTTTCAAGAATCTGGGATTTTCAGTCTTGAAATATAATAATTATGGTCTATTCTGTGTATGTGGAAATATTTCACCTTTTTGAAAACAGCAACACAAACTACAGTATATACTGAATGTCCCAAGCTCATTATATTCCTTTTGTATAATTGCTATGAAAGTCCAACAGCACAAACATCTTTAGAGGTGGGGAGTATTACACTCCAAACTAACTTTTTGGTGTGACAAATTTTACCCATGAATATGTTAGAACTTTAGAACCTGCTAAAACCCACAATTATTCAGTTCTGTTGATAGTAAAAATTAAAGATGAGCACAGAAAAAATCATTATCTAAGTAGTATTCCATACATATTAATGTGGCAATTATTACAATTAAGAGAAAAGTGTCATGAAACAGATTTGCTGTTAACTGATGTACTTTCATGTAATCAGCCTGGATAAGCAAGAATTAGACCAGATTTGAATTTTTTGTTCAATAATCATATCAAAAGCCAAACCAAAAAAAGGCAAAGAAAACTGAAGATTACTTCAGTATCAGTCTGCCAAACTAAATTTAACAGAATTGGGTATTTTCGGGGGCGGGGAGGGGGGAGGGAATCAAAAGGAATCAAACATCTATACAGTAAATAACATTTTTCATGAGATGTCCTGAATTGTGGATACTTTTCCTGAGGAGATCATCACAATTGAACTTACTTTTTTTTAAAATTATTAATAATATTTTATACCCTGTCCCCCATAAGAAAATAGCTAAGAAGAAAACCCACAAAAAGCCACCAAGAACACATCCTACTTCAGGCAAAAGTAAATATCTGTGTGTACTCTGTTTGCTAACATCGAAACTTGTCAGTCTATAAAGACCGTCAGGAAGAAGGCGTGATGCCTAGAGGTCAGGAAGAAACTGAAGTGGACTGAAGTTGTAAAAATGTTGAATCTAGTACCAGAGCAGGTACTAGTACCATTCTCACTGCAATAGCAAGGAACACAGTGAAGGCTCCTTTAGGACACACGCATAGCACTGACAGAGAAAGAGACTAATGTGCTCATACTCATCTATGGTCTTTATGTCCATGGTACCACATGCAAAGGACTAGCTGAAGTGTAGGAAAGGAAATGAGTTTCAGACAAAGTTCTATTTTTGTTGTAATAAGCATCAAGGAGTAAGAAATCATCCAGGAGGCTACTCAAAGCCTCACTTCTTTATTTATCTGTCAGGGTAAGCTTCATTTTAACCTCAGGACATATAACTGCTGGTTGGAAACCAAGGTACTAATAAATTCAGAGGTTGGGGAATTTCAAGAGATTAGAGCCTCGACATTTATTTCAAATCACAGACTCACTTTTTAGGTCCTATGCCACCACTTATCTGGTACTATATTTTTTTATAGAGTTTGTAGCCTTGTAGAGTTGCTTCAGAAATATACACGTTAGCATTTCAGCAGTATTGCTTCAAGGACAATTTCATTGCTCAGTTCCAATAACTGTAATAACTGATGTTGACCTATGTAAATGCAATAGATCAAGTAATAAATGTCAGGTAGAATGTAAGGAACTGCATGATGAGAGGTAAAAAGCAAAGTTAGAGGATATTTTTCCTTCATCAATGAAATAGATATTTGAGACTGTAACACAGTTTTAGCAAAGGGCCGAACTCCATTTAAAATTCTTAGCATAAGTGCAATTATAAACTCTGTGGAGATGTGCTAGCTACATCTCTTAAACCAAAAGGAAATAATATTTTCTACATATGGTACTTTAATATTTACAAAATAGAAAAATATACGACCATCTGTCCAATTTTTCCAGCCTCATTCTTTTCCTAGCTCTGCTTCATGTAAACAGAAAAAATATTGCTTTATGCAAACTAGAATGAAAAATATTGCCCAAGTGATTAATCTAGCAATCTGTGCTTATTAGGTAGTCAGGCAAATAGTCCAGTACTAAGCTAGGAGAAGGCTCACTCATCACTTACGGAAAGTAAAATACTGCAAAGAGACAACACATCCAGAAAGTTTTACATTACTTCCAAATTTATTTCAAGAAGAACTACATAAATGCATTAGGTTATTATAAGCTCTGATGAAGATGGCATGCAATGTACACACAATTCAAGTTATTGCTGTACACTGGAGTAATATAAAAGGGAGTTGCTTGTACCAGACTGGTCTGAAGGTCTTTGAATACACAGGTAAATGCTTACTTTATCAGGTCAGCAAAAATGTTAAAAACATTCAAATCAGTAGAGGCTGTGTCTAGTTATGTTAAACCAAGCCCAGAAATGAATAGTAGCTTCTTGATAGATCTGACAAAATACTGCCTCTTCCCATGTTTCCAAGGATATTACCTAACTAGCTATAAATAAATAAATAAATAAAAGGCAAGATCTAGAACACGGAACACTGTGGACTGTAATGCTACTGTAGTACAGCTGTTCTGGTAAAAAGTGAAGTCAGTCAGGGCTTCACTCAGTCTTCAGTATATGTGCAATTTTATAGCAAAAAAAAAGCACTAGGTGATACAACCAATCCCTTCTCTTCTGATCACAGTAATAAAAGAATTATTATCAGCTGTACTACACGAAGAGGATTCTGTTGAATTATTCCTTAATGGGTTTAAAATCACTTAGGAAGATAAGGAAGAATAGTCATAAGAGGTCCATTTGTTCTGTTAAATATGGAGACATATGACTCTATTCATAAGACCTAATATTTAGTAAATTAATTTATTTCAGTCCCATTTGCCCTAGTATCCTTCACATTTCAGAACTAGCATCACAAACCTGTCATAGCTCTGTCTACACAGGTGATTACCTAATGCAACAGAAGTGAGGTGTCATCAGTGAGAGCTTAGAAAAAGTGTAACAGTAAGTCACTCACATATGTACTTCTATTGTCACTTAGCAACATATTAAATCACGTTAAATGTGTATACTATACTAATGTATATTTAAAACATATATATACGATATATAAGATACTAAAAAGGAAAAGGAGACAATATTTGAATAAAATCTGAAAAATATCGGGTAAAGCTCTGCTCCAACTAGTAACTCCATCCAGCAACTTCCTGATAATTCAATTTCTTAAAAAAACATGAAACACTCCAAAAACCTGAAAAGTTTCCTTTTGTTTGTATTGAAAAATGACACCAGACAGATACCAAAAACCAAAACATACCATATTCTGCCCCAGTTTCCACAATGTAAATGTGGAACAATATAGTCGAACAGTTTTATGCTACATCAATAGATCTGAATGCATTTTAGAATTTACTTTTGAGCAATGAGACAGCACTCTACTATGGAGGGATCTTTCTAAATCTGTTGGGCTGCAAACCCACTGAAAGGGAGAGGGTAACTTGAAGGCAGTAAAAAGGAAAGGACACAGTTATGAAGACAAAACAAGGCATAGCTTGGGATCAACATGGAACTAAGGAGAGGAGTGATAGCTACAGAAGCTAATTCAGATGACTTTGGCAATGGCTTCTAAGAAAAACAAGTAGACTGCAAGATACAGCTGAGAGAAGGACTGTATTCTTTGTGAAGGTCCTAATTCTGTTTAAGGTCCTAATTCTGTATAAGTTCTCTGACCATAGCTATACCCTAGGCTATTGACATGCTTTGACTTCATGTAGTAAGTAAACTTACTTGGATGATATGGTTTTGCTTTCAGTAAATGATTATACTAGTATTTAATATTTAATATGCTTAGAAAACTTGTCTTCATTATTCTTGAGCATGAAGAAACTAGTAAGTTTTTAATTAGTATCAAATTCAATCCCAGAATAACCATTCACCCAGTTAATCTTTTTTCCCTTTATTATGCAGGCTTCTGAGGATATTCTGTTTAAATCCACTGATTCCCAGATAAAAGTGAATGGGCTTTGAATGAAAACTACACTAATACAATCATTGCAGAAATGGATTCTCTCTTAAATTTTTAATATTTTCTAGTTTTAATATACTTTGAAACACCAAAAAGGGTGCTTTGTCTTGTTTTTAAATACTATACTTTATATCCATTTGGACTCCTAAGCTGAAATGAGGAAACAGAAATTATTAAATGTACACAGAACTTGCTCAGTATCAGACAGGTCAAGGGCATTTTATTTTAGGGCAAATGCTTCTTTAGGTTCTTTTTTAAAAATCTCAATCAGTTAACTTATTTCACTTATTAATTCAGCAAAGTCAGAAACACAAAAACATTATACAATCCCTAAAGTTACAGTTCAGTAAGAGAAAGTCTGATTTGAGCTGTTTCCGTGAGTAATCAAACAAGCAGGAACCATACATCTCTGCCCTAAAGAATTCCATTAAAACAACAGTACAAAATAGAGCTAAGTTAAAGTCTGTTAAGCGGTTTGCACTTGAGAGACGGAATCACCAAATAGAAATAATGTTCAGAGATATCTTAAGTCACCTAAGGTACTATTTTTTTTCCTATAGACAATGAAGAAGACTCGAATACTGTAGACCTTTGAAGAAGGAATGGCATGCAGTCACATGTTACACAAAAGATGACCATTAAAGCTAATGACATCATTACTAACATTATCATCATTAAACAGCAAACCCACAACAAAATGCCAGAAAAAATAGGATTTTACCACATACTGTCACATCTCTTTTTTATATCTAAGTGAACTGCCTATCGGGAAGAAATCCTATCATCTGCATACCGACTGAAAAGGAGATGATGTTCTTATTGAGCTTGTAAAGTTTGTGAGTCTTGTAGTGTTTAAAAACACCTTGTACATTTGTAATCCTTTGGGAATAAAAATAATGCTAAAGAATATTTTTTTTTCTGTATGTGTGGGAACCTACACTGAAAATTTAATCCAAACAGTCTATTCAAACGTAACTCACTCAGTATTTTATCATTTAAATGTACTTTTAGATTTTTTTCTCAATTTGTTTTAGCAGTTTAATAAACTATGTAAAGTTTTCTATTCAGACAGTATTCTAATATCCTGTAAGCACTATAAAATGATATTCTTTTTTTTTTTTCTTTTTTCTTACGAACAAAGATGTATTAACTGGCCTAATGATAGCCTGTCTTCCATTCAATATCCTTGAATGCTTGCCAGCAATTTGTTTTGTAGAAATATCTGAAAGACAAACTACATCTGCAAAGCCAATAAACAAAAATTTAAACTCTGTGGAGGCTAGATATTTTCAACTCTGTAGTGGGCAGGCTACTACTAAATCATAAAGCATCACCTCTCCAGGGTATGACATTACTGAGAGTTGTTAGTTACATTTTTAATTGCTTGACATCAAGTTTCATAATGAACTTTCCATTTCATCACATTAGCATTAGTTTGGATTTGTCAGTAGGAAACACAGTCCTGATATAAAGTTCTAAGGTTTTATTTGAATCATTATGGATTCCTTGTTGAATTTCTGTCTTATAGAATACAGAGTGGTTTATTTTTAGGTAGACAAAAGAGTCTTTGTGTCATCGTGAATTCATTTCCTACATCTGTTGAAGTGTCATTTTCCCTGATGAGAAGAACTAGAAGTCGCACGAAGTTCAAACTGCCTTCTGGGGCATAACAAATGTTATACGGGTGAAATACACGATGCAAGAGAACAACATGATCCAGTTTTGTGCAACAGTGGCATAAATACTGAAGCATAGACAGAAAATCCTCTGTTAAATATTCTTTTCTATGACATTTGCAGTAGAAACAGTAAAATAGATAAGCTATTAATATTTGAGCAGAGACAGTACACAATTATAAACCAGTACATTGCTTAAACAAAGTCTGATAGTTACAACTTTATTCGCAAGACTTATCTCAAAACAGAAGTTACTCACTACTGCCCCCCCAACTCAAGAAAACTATAGTTTAGAAATAAACATATAAATATAAACATTGTGAGTTTTATTGAGATTTCCTGGTAGGCTGATACTGGGAGGTCAGCTCTCTCAAAACTTAAGAGATGGGATAATGATTTAAATATTTAAATATAGATTTACAAGCCCAACCTTATTTAGGTATTTTAAAGAAGTTTTAACCAATATTTAATCCATAAGTACATTTTCTAATCATGGCTTAGAAGCTTATCACAGAAAATCAAGATTAAAAGATATCCAAATTTAAAAAAAAAAAAAAAAAATCAAGATATCTAACTTTATTCACTTCAAGTCTGTTTTTGGCAAGAAAGATTTTCTGTAAGTGAAAGGCATGAACTTTGGAGGACTTTAGTTATAAAATTGGTTCTGTCAGGCATGACATGATGCAGATATTTAATTCTATTTACATTATTCCAGCTAAATTCAGTAGAGCTTCTTAGCATGAATGGAAAGAACAGTGAAGTTTAAAATTCACTGCTTAACAGAATATTAAGCTATTTTAACTGTAGAGAAACATACTGGGAATCTTTATCTTATATTGATCTCATACATAAATAAATAAATAGGTATGTAGGAAAAATAATATAGAATAGGATGATTATACTTATCAAAGCTTAACACTACCTTAACAAAATCTCCTCAATCTGAAAATGTTTCTTTTTGGCAGCAATAAACAGAAAGAAAAAGTTTTTCAAGAGCCTATGAATTTTAAGAAACATGCTTCCCAAAGTGAAAATTATGTAGTCAGTGAATTCTTAATTTCACAATTTCTCCTACACCCAAAGAAGAATCTTCTAAAAACCAGAAGTACTTCAATAAAGATAAACCTGAAAAATTAGGACCTTAATCTTCAAAGTGACAGTTTGTCAGTAACAGCAATCTAGGAATTTTTTTTATCATCTAATCTAAAACAGATTTAATAAAATTTGCAAAACTTAAAAGCTCATAGGCAAAAAAATGATACAAGCTGACTACAAAACCTTAAAAAAAATGCACTGCCCTTAATAAACAGAAATCATTGATGGTACAGCTGATAGTATTTAGCTGAACAGGAATATTTTGAATTGTAATAAATTTAAAATGCATTTTAATATATAATCTCCTCTCATCTACTGTTATGCAATATTGGTACAGGCCTTCACAAGAAGCAGCTCATAAACAATATCATAGGGATACAGTATATGTATCACAAATGTGCTGCAACTTGAAGACACCTCTCACCTATGGGGAAAGGCTGAGAGAGCTGGGACTGTCCAGCCTGGAGCAGAGAAGGCTCAGGGGGTACCTCATTCATGTGTATAAATACCTGATGGGGGGAGTAAAAAAGAGGGAGCCAGGCTCTTCTCAGTGGTGTCCAGTGACAGGACAAGTGGCAACGGATACAAACTCAGATACAGGAAATTCAGTTTAAACATAAAAAACCACTTTTTTTTACTATGAGGGTGGTCAAACACTGGAACCAGTTGCCCAGAGTGGTTGTTGATTCTCAGTACTTGGAGATATTAAAAACCTGACTGGACATGGCCCTGAGCAACCTGTTCTGGCTGACCCTGCTCTGAGCAGGGGGTTGGACCAGGTGATCTCCAGAGGTACCTTCCTGCCTTAGCTGGTCTGTGTGAGTCTGCGTGATCTTTCTAACATAAAAGTCTACCTTGCTGTCCCCCTGCTCCACTGAACAGTCTTTTAATACAGAACAGTAAATCAGACACAATATAGAGGAAAAAAAACCCATAAGGGTGACATTTATCCAAAACCATAAACTTTATCTTAAAGCCACAAACCTTAGAAATGTTGATGAAAAGAAGCACTCATGCTATAAATGCCTCATATTTCCTCATTATATTTAATTTTGGTTTTGCTGAGGTAAAAACTTTTGAAAACTGCATTTTGCCACTGTTGCTTGGTAGTCAGCACAAGTTTGATAACACACTAAGCCAGTAGCTGAACATGGACACCCTAATCGAAGAATACATTCATACTGCCTTAGAACAGCAGCAGAAAACACGATTCTGGGACCAGGAGTTAGAAAAAAAAGCCAAGCTGAATCACTGCCAAAATTCTTTCTTTAAAATCAGCTAATAGCCCAAGCTGTCCTTCAAATTGCAGAGGGGTGCTGGATGGAGCCAGCATTCTTTCTAAGTACTTGGCCTTTATAATCTAAATCCAAACAACATGTTTCTCAAACTTCTGGCCAAAAGTTGTATGCGATGTTTTTGTTGAATGTCAAACACATTAACCCTTCAAATGATCATGCAACCAATTCAACATCACTAATCTAACAAAAAGAGGAAAAGAAAAGAAAAAAAAAATGCTGGAATCATATTTCTGTATCAACAGGCACAGCATCAGAAAGGTTCTTCTGAGTCTGGCAGACTCTGCAAGATCATTTCAAAATTACATCCTAAGGCCTGGACATTTCAAGATACCATTTAATCAATCAATGTTCCTTATGATTCTAATGAGCGGTAGAAAACATTGTGAAGAATGGATTCCTCCATGTCTCGTAGTAGGAGCCAAGAGTTCGCCCATTCTTAAACAATACACAACCCATTCTCACAAAAATGTCTGCTTCAAGCACATTCTACAGAGGACTCACATAATGTTTGTTTCTAATGCGAGGTATGTGTGAAGAGATTTCTCTAAAAAGAAAATATAGTTGCTAAAAGACAGTACTCTAATAAATATAGGGCAAGAAATCAGATCACATAACTATGGTATCAGTGAATCTTGACTGATTTAAAAACAAGAGATCTTTGCAACAAAAGGCACAATCAGTCCCTTCCCCTTAACTCTCACCAGAAAAATGCTGAAATTAGCCTTTGAGTTCAAAAGTTATTAGGTGAGATTAACAAACGAATAGATGGCCAGATACAGCAACCATTGCAATTGCAAACAACTTGTCTTTCAGCAACTGTTACTAAAAATATAGTAGTCTCTATAAAATGTACCACAGGCAGCAAATAATTTAGAACAGTATGTAAACTAAAGTCAGCAACAGTAAGCGCAGTATTTAGTTAATTACATTTTGAATAAAACACACTGAGTAATCAATGTCTTTGTAGCTGAACAGAGATTATTTTAACCCTGACTCCAAGAACCTCTAAACAACCAACTGCATTGGTTTTTCTCATGGATTTGTCTTTTTTTCTTCTAAAAGGCAACACATCCCAAAATTACCTGTTTCAGAGAAAAGGACTGATCTAGTAAAAACATTTTGTGACTGGAAAGTCAGTTACAGTCTCTGTCAGGATGTTTCTTTAATAAAAGCATAAGCAATTAATTCCCATTTCTTGGAACTGCATAATGAAATCAGAATATCAATTTCAACTACACAAACCCCCACATTTTTAATTGTAAGAGTTGACAAAGAGATTGTGTAAATGTGACCCAAGGATGTCTATTTGACATCTCAAGAAAATGAATTCATAGCTCAAAGAGATATGAATTGCCCCATTCAGTCTATTTCTGAAATCTGCTGTCCTTTTGAGAACAGACGTCATTGGGACATGGAGAAATGGCTATAGGGACATCCTGCTGCCAGGCATATAGATCTAGGCACTGTCTAAATTCAGATTTAAGGACTTGCAGCCTTTCTCTTGGCACTAGTTGTTTTGCCTGCATGCTTCTTATAAAAGGTTGGTATTTCCTGAGACACTCCAAATTGGCTTGAATTTGAATTTATGGAGTCATCATTTCACTCAGTACAGTTTACTTTGAGCAATGTTTTTTTATTTTCTCTTCCTTCCATCAAGTCCTTGAAAAACTTGCACCCACATCTTGAAATGCAAAAGTCCACAATCCAGTACTCAAATTTTCCATTATTACTCATGTATCCAAGACTTGAAAATATTATCAACTGGGATTGGTCCTAAGAACAGAAATAATATCTACATCAGCCACTGAGTTTCCTTACTCTAAAAAAATTCTGCTTAGAAGGAAACGTACTGGAAGCATAGGATGGAGAAATAGCCATTTTGATACATGTTTTCTCTACATTATTCCTGTACTTTCTGCTTCTGGAATTTACAAGAAAAGTAATTTTAAAAAGTTATAGTATATAACTTACAGACTATTTAGATAATCTTATTCAGAAACATCTTAATACATAATTATTTGTATAAATATATTTTATCTTTCATTGAAACCTTTTTAAAATATTACCATATTTCAATGGCACACAAACCTAGAATTATTGTTGCATGTGTGTTTATCTAATTTAATGTTATCCTATTTGTAAACTATAAATAATTCAGTCATGAATTTGATACTATTATACTCACTATTGAAAACCCATTGATACAAAAAAAATCATAAATTATCTGAACAGTGCTAAAAGATGCCAGATGACAGCGTTTAAGTTGATGATTCTTCTACTTAGTAATCAACTCAAGATATTCAACATTCAATAAAAGTGAAAATATTTTAGAAAAATATTCCTTCATCACAAAGTCTCACCTTGAATGGTTAAGTCCTGAAGAAACATGACATTGGATCTAATAAATGTCTATCCAAAAAAGGCTTAGAAGTCATTGTTACAGAAATGTGACTGTTGGAGATATCACACCTGTTCTGGGCAGAACATATTTGTCTCCCTTTACAAAGATGATACACTTTTATGCACAGACCCTCCATAATGCTGAACGTTCCCAATGCACTTTTAACCAACAGCTTATCATTGCACAAAGTATATTTCATTTCTTTAGGAACTTGTCTTGTTGCCTCAGTATACAGATCAACATATTAAAAGTGCATATATATATTAAATAAAAGAAAGGATAATCTAGGCACAGAAATAATTCAATTACCTTAGAGGTAACAATTTCTATTCAGCATAAAACTGGTCATCTACATAAACTCCCAGGCTAAATCTGGGATGGTTTAATTGAGCTGTGAAATTTGGTTTTTCCTTTATATCTCTGAAAAACTGAGATAAAATCATAGAATTATTTAGGTTGGAAATGGTATCTTATTCAGGATATCTTATCCAACCTCTTGCTTACAGCAAGGCTTACTTCCAAACTTAGATTAGTTACCTTGGTCAAATAAAAAAATTTCTCTTTCATGTCTGGGTTAGTTTAGAATCTTATATTAGAAGCTAAAATGAATAGAGATAAAATTTTAAAGATTTAAAATCTTTCCCTCATTATGTTAACTCATTTATGACTTGCTGAAAGTACTTGTTCATGAGCTGGACTAAGATTCAATTTAATTGTAAATTTATGCCATAAAATGGAAGTATCTGAGAAAAAATATTAAATGATATAAAAAGATAATTTTCTGATTTACTTTAAATTATCTGAAAAAGCAAAATAATTATTTCTGAATGACATCTGGGCAGGTACTTTGAATGAATTCTTCTCCAACCCTCTACTCAATGCTGGTGAGGTCACACATGGAGTACTGAGTCCAGTGTTGGGCCCCTAGTTCAAAATGGATATGCGGAATCTGGAAGAGTCCAGCAAAGGGCTATGATTAGGGGCTTAGAGCGAATATCGCATGAAGAACTTATGAGGGAAAATGGCCTGTTTGTTCTGGCAAATAGAAGGCTAAGTATCAAGCTAATAACTGCCTACAGCTTAGAGTTTCAGACGTCAGAGCCAAGCTCTTTTGTTATGTTGTTGGACAACATAATAATTGGCAAGACCACAAACTGTGGACCTCATGAAAAAAAAAAAAAAATCACTAGAAGAAGAGCTTAACACAGGAAAAGGTTGTCACAAGAAGTTGCAGTGTCTATATCCTTGGAGAGTTGACTAGACAAGGCCATGATCCGACTGAGTGCTTGTGACAGTCTTGCTGTAAAGAGGAGATTAGAAGAGATGACCTCCAGAGATGCCTCCCAACCAACATTTCTATAATCTTGTGATTCTAAGAGAAATATCATAAAAGTTAGGAGACAGGAAGATAAACTAAAATAATTTTGCCCGTCAAAGTAAGAAATAGGCACAGATAATCCAGTTGATAATCTGAACAGATGATAGCTCAGAGAAACCTCTCAAGAAACAAACTGATTTAACAAGCTAATAAAATCTGAATTAAGTATCCCTGACAGAATATGAAGAGTCTATCACATCCTAACATAGAAAAAAGCTTATGCTAAGCTGAGACTGTTGTATACATGCATTTTATACTTAAGGAAAAAAACTTAAGGGTTTTTATTTAATGTTGATGTTAGTTTTTTTCCTCTTCCTGTAACAGAAAGCTATCATTCCAGTCTGTAAAGCACCATAAATAGAGGTAGTTTTTGTATAAGAAAGATCACCAAAAGGAACCAAGAATTTGTCATAATATGCAATCCTAATATCATGTTATCAAAACTGGTAGAAATCTACATATCAGAGTACGCTTACTGATTTACTTAAGGCAGCACAGTCCTACCTAAGAAGAATGAGGAGAACAATTGAAGGATATTTTTCCCATAACACTGTTGTGAAAAAAAAGCCACATCTTCAGCTGATGCAAATATTATGAGATATTGCCAGAAATGTATCATTTGTACACTCAAATGCAAAGTTTTCACTGGCTCTCCTTGAGCAGAATGCTTAGTCTCTTTAATAAGGGGCTTATCTATAAATGAAAATGTGCAGCCTTGACCTACGAACTGGAGAATGTTGGCAAGGGCAGGTCTTTTGCCTGTGTCTGCATTAGCTAGCAGCACAGCACAACAGAAAACCTTTGTGGCTGACGCCCTGAAGCCCATGCTGTATGAGTTTCAGAAATTTTATTTTGGACTAGCATGTGGTCGGTCCTGTGAACTGAAAGGCCTTCAGTAGGTAAGAATTCCTTAGGTGTATTTCAGGAATATATGTTTCAGTTCAGTTTCAACAGAAAAGAACACAGTCTGCTTGCTTTGGAATCATTCTGTAACATGAGTCAAAACATAGTAGGAATGGATATCCGGGAAATATGTTTCTAAAGCACACTGGTGACCCAAACTAAAATGCTGATGTAGAGGCACCCTATAATTTAAGAATTAGAATTATAATAATGACAACTATATAGGTCTAGAATTATAAACTAGGATTTTTACAATTATTTTTCATAATCTCAAATATTTTTTGTTTCAAATATCTTCACTGAACCAATTTAATTGAAAAGAGATAAATGTTTGCAAAGTTTCATGATACTTTTGTGAAAATGATCTGAAACTTCAAAACTTAAATATTAAAAATAGGCAAAAAATAGACATTATTATCACCAGCTATTAGAAGTATTATTGACCAAGAAAAACCACTTAAAAATCTAGTTAATCTACCTCAAAGGAACGACCGCCTATTAAGGTATTATAAAAAACTTAAATTATTGCTGTTAATACCGTTAAAATATTCTCTTTGACTCGTGGAAAAATGTCAGAACAGCTTCATGAGCCCTGTCTGGATTATAAAAACAGTCTCTGGCATAAATATTCTTTCTGTTTCAAAAAACTGAAAGTTCAAGGAAATGCTTATAAATAAGTGACACTGCCAGAGATCATAAGAAATCAGACTGGCTTTTCAAACTCTTTCTTTTAACCCTTAAGCTCTTTGATCTTTGAATGCTATTGTAAGGGTACTAGCAAGTTCCCATCTTCAATTATCTTGATCTAGGGAACTAATTTTCTCTCAAAGGATTGTTTTGAAAGCTTTCTAATTGAGAACCAACAGGGTTGCAATTAATATGAAATCAGCCAGACAAATTAATAAGCAAACAACCTAATGTACCAGACAATCATAAGTTTTAAAAATCAATCTTTTCATGACATTAAATACATATTTATTAAGGCTGCCATAACTCTTCTGATTAAATCTTTTACTGGTCAAGTTATAGCTAGTTTAAAGATTATAAGTATTTTCAGTATGTAAGCACAAATAAACTCTAAATTTCAGACTAAAACCCATAAAACAGGTCAGGTCAGAGGTCTAACTAGCCAGTACTGCAGTTCTCAGAGCAGTCAAAAAAGAGAATCCAAGGAATCAGCACAAGTTTGTACCTTTTTTTTTTCACTTCAAGTGCTGGCAATTTGGCGTCCAAAGGTCTATTTGAAACATTCAATTTTAATATCCCATGCAAGATCCATCCTGTTACAGCATCTTCAGTACTATCTAAGCACTTAAAACTTCTGGCTTCCTCAATAACTGCAAACAATTAATTACATTATTTAATTATACTTTTCCAAAAAGGAATTCCTGTTCTTTAGTTGGTGGCAGATTCTTTCAGTGAGCATTTCTTCCTTCTCCTATTCTGAGTATAACATTGTATACAACAATTTCTTGTTCCCTTTCTCCATTATCTCCTGATTTTATAGAATTCTACAATCAGTCTTTTCTGTAACTGAAGCACAATGCTCAGCCAGAACATTATAATTCATTAGGGCTTCCCAGCTGACATACCATCAGACAGAATTTCAGAAGAAGGTTGAATTGCAATTCCCAGGTATGCTTAACAAATATACTTTT
The DNA here is from genome assembly GCF_000690835.1 of Fulmarus glacialis. NCBI lineage: Eukaryota > Metazoa > Chordata > Aves > Procellariiformes > Procellariidae > Fulmarus > Fulmarus glacialis. Next base: position 38,392 of record NW_009212218.1, read on the forward strand.
AAAAGATGATATTTCATAAGTAACTGGGAATTTTTTTCCTATGTTATGTTACTTTGGAATATGCAAGGAATAAATAGAATTTGTATTTGCTACAACAATCAAGAAACACATTTCATTATAATTAATTACAGGATGAAAGGAATATAAATTAGGATTATATTTCTACTTCCACTACTGAATCCCTGAACACAGTCTGTATCAAATAATGCTGTGCTGATCACTGAATTGTTTTGTGTACCAATATTAATATCCTTTCTCACATACTGTTATATAACATTTAAAAAAAAAAAAATCTCCAGTTCTAGACTTTTTTGATTTACAATTCCTCGAGAATAAATCTCCTGTCTTCCTACTCCCACCCTCAATAGTGTTAGTTTCTCAGAATTTTCTCCATGTTACTAGCAAAAATATTTAATTACCATATTCTAAATAGAAAATCCACTTGGGAATATGTTACCTATGAAATTCTATTCTTTTAAATGCAAAAAAAAACATTGACTCATCTGTTTTTTTCCTAAGAGAAACACCTTATTAAAAACCAAATAAACAAATTAGATCAACAAATCACGTGATGATGATCACACATATAGAACTATAATATTTACGTATATATGGATAACATACCATGGGCTACATATGATTTTTAATATATATCTCTCTATATATACATCTATCTATCTATCTATCTATCTTTTTGTTCCAGCACTGATTTCTAAACTGTTTCCTCTAACTGCAATCACTCATGTAAATATTTCCAAATACACCCCTCAATAGTATTGTCCCTTTTCTTTCCCAAAACAGTCTACCCTACCTTCTTTCAGTAGAAGAAAAGGGGCACCACAAAGCAGGACCACTGATTTCAGTGGCGGTGATAGCTGATGCTGAATTAAACCAATTATGAAACCTGTTTCAGGTTACATGTTACAAGTTGCTTCCATAGGAAGAGAAATTGATGTCTTTGATTCAAGCCTTCATAGAACTTAATCTAAATGATTTATTCTTTCAGTCAGTTCCACCATTTCTTCCTATGATCCTGCTGACTAATTTTTCTCTAGCATAAATAGTTCCATAAGAAAAACTGGGATGAAACAATTTATGAGAACTTCTATAGGACTTTCTATAGCATCCAAAATTATGGATGTAAAGGACTCATTGATGGCAAAGATAAAAGAACTAAAAAGTCATGTTTGTGACAAATCATAGGCTTTAGTTCATTCTTTCACATTAAGCAACTTAGTTCACCCATTACCTCCCAATACTATACAGTATACATTTACCTCTTGACGAAAAAAAAAAAAAAACAACTTAAATAGTAACCAGGAATTAATATACACACACACAAAAAAAGTTTTTACAGACAGTGCAAATTACGTGACATTAAACTAAGTTGCCCCATCAATAGCACACCTATGAAAGTAGTAACCTGAAGACATTTCCTAAACATCCCTTCCATCTTCCTCCATCTTGTCCTGGATGACCTCTCACACAAAAATAATTTTCACTTCCACTACCTAAACCTCTAACATATTATCCCAACGCTTTCTCACGTCCCTTAACTAAAAGTTCTTCCTTAAAAAGGCAAATTTCCTGCTGCAGATTTCCAAGAAACTCAGGAGCATAACTGTATCTTTAAGGCCTCTATGATTGTATCAGGTCTGGCTGAAACTGGCCATTAAATTCTACATTTATTAAGGGAAATGACAGAAAAAAATAATTGAATGAACCTCATTTTCTAGGTGTGCAATTTTATGCAGTTCAATTTTATTTAATCAGTTTGCTCAATGTGTAAATACATAATTGTGGAAGAAGGGGCAGGCAACT
>NW_009212219.1:0-1233 GCF_000690835.1 Fulmarus glacialis
GCCTGGGCCCCGCCTTACGGGTGGAGGCCGGGCCGGGAGCGCGGCCTGGCACCGCGAAGCAGCCGGGTGTGAGGCGCTGAGGGGCTGCGGAATGAGCAGCGTCGGGGGGTGCCCTAGGTAGGACTCGCTCGTTGTAAAGGGACGAGCTTCCAGGTGACTCTTGTTCTTTCTCAGCCCGTGGTTGCGCCAGAAGGTCTCGCTAGTTCGCCCTGGCTGCTGCTGCGTTATCACAGCATGTGCTCAGGTAGTTCGGCTATTGCTGTGTACAGGGAATTGCGTAAGTCAAAAAAAAATTTGCCCCTAGGCAGGTATTAAGGTGTCTGTTTTCCTCAAGCCCAGTACCCTGGCCTGTGGAAAAACTGTTGTGCGATACAGAGCTTTGTGATGTCCTTTGTTCTGTCTGATTGCTTTTTCTTGTAACATTTTTTAAAATGCAGTATTCTAGTGACTTGGGTAGTTTTTCAATTCTTTATTATTCCACTGGTGGAAAAATGGTTGATGAATCAATCAGCCAAGGTCCCATGATTTTCTTAGAGCCTTAAATTCCCTGTTAAGTTTTATTGAACATACAATCGTGGAGCAGTTAGGGCCATCGAGAGGAAATTTATGAAGCAAACACTTGATGGAAATACTCGTTTGTTTTAGGCACCTGCTACTGAGCTGCATTAAAAGGCTATACTTAGTGGCCTATAAAAATAAATAGTGGGTTCATATTCTGATATCAGCTTGTGTTGACAAACAGCTATTGCAAAACTTAAATAGTCCTTCTTGAAGTTCTCGTCAGTCTTGCACCCAGCCTTCCAATAAAGAAACATATCAGCTGGGGTAATATCCTCAGCAAGTTGGGTCTCAATACATACTTCCAGAAGGACAAGTGACTATAATGAAATGCAGTATAGCAGCAGCAGTGACAGAAAGAATTCCAGTTTTGTTTTTTTTTTTTAATTTTATCTTATTTTACTAGTGTTTACACTGCCCTTATCCCGCAGGGGTTACTTACTTTTCCAGATCATTTATGAATTCATTGAACATAATAGAAGTTGGAGCAGATTCCTTTGAAATATTACGTACTTGCTTGTACGTAAAAAAAGTTTCAGTGCAATTTTTTCACATGACAGTTCAGTTTTCTTAGAAGTTTGAGGGACTTTCTCAAAAGTTTTCCTGGAAATTATAATTACTGTACAAATAAGTTTATAAAACTTATTCTGTTTTAATTTAATTAATTTGAAAAAT
>NW_009212220.1:0-14175 GCF_000690835.1 Fulmarus glacialis
TATCCCAGCCAAAACCAGGACACAAGTACACCAGAGTTGTACACTTCCTTTCCATATCTGTCCATAATTCCTTCTGAAATTTAACATGAACATTGGGTTTAGGAGATGTTAAAAAGGGAGTTTTGAGGGTACGTGTAGATGCAGATCAATAAAAATCATAGAACAGATGCAAAGGTCAGTGTTCCTTCTTTCATCCTGGCCTTGGTGAGACTGTTCATTGGGTATTGCCTGCTTTGCTGACCTCAGCCTAACTCTTCTCTGATGTTAGAATCACTGCAAGAGAAAACAAAATGTTTGACCCACATTGCCATAGCAGGGTTGGACCCTGGGCCCTCACAGCTAGGCTGAGAAACAAATTAAGGACATAGTGTTTTCCTGTTCCCACTTATTTCTGCATGTTCAGACACATAGCATATATATGAAATTATTGCTGTTGTGTGTTAGATATATTCAGAGTATATTACTCTTCTTCAGACCCTTTTTTTAGCACCTAAGCAGCCCAGGAAAAGTCCTTCTGTGACACAGTCAAGATACTTTATGTGGTGTCTTAAGGGGTCACCAGTAGAGTTGATAATAATGATGTCAAGCATATTTCATTTGCAGACTACTACTTATGTGCTAAAATACGTGTATGCAGCAAGCTTTTAAGTAATAAACCATTACAAGTTATTGTAGGCATCAAGTATCACAAGCTTGGTTTGTCTGATGAGCAAACCACATGCAGTCAACAAGCTCCTAAATCCTGTTACAGACTAACAAAGCTGATTGAAATTATTTTGGAATATAATGAACTATGATCAATTATTCATTGCTGGACATCTTGGCCTATTACTGAGTCCAGTGTAAGTGCAATTGTCTTATTGTAATGATATGTGTAGCGGTTCACAGCGATAAGCGGATTAATGTATCTCTCAAAGACAATTACATTCTATTGTACATTAGCAAAAGTGAAGTAAGCTCAGTTTTCATTAAAGACAGCCTCAGACTCTGACTTGAGAGGGCAAGAGGGGAAGGAGATGATGCTCTGATGCCCAAGTCCCCTCTTTGGCTGGCTTTCAGCACTTAACAGACTCACAACGTTAGCCTTCAGAAAGACTCCTTTCTCTTCCTATCCAAAAATCAACCAGTAATTTCTGGTAATATACATGATGGCTTGTTTTTTCCTGGCTGGACTGGTGACTGGTTACTTTCTAAATTAATTTTCTTCACCACCTACTAGTCATCAGTGTTGGGAATCTAATTTACTTTTTGCATGACAGTAAAGTGATCTAATATAATTGGTTAAAAATACACTTTTATGTCTTGCACAAAACCCTTCCCAAAACAGCCTTACCTAATAAGCACATTTATTACATATTTGGAGTCGTTGCTGGGGGTTTATGAGTCTGAATGTTGTTGCATATTTTACTATCTCATCTCTTACTCTTGCTGTATATGGTAACATTATGGGAACAGATGTATATACAAACCCATGAACCTCAGAAAAATCCATAAACCCTGGTGATAACAAGATAAGCCCAATACTATCAGTGCATCGGTAACACGTCTTTAGGACAGGGAGATGCAGTTATTTATTCAAAACAAATGCTTCTGTCTAAAATAACCCCATCATGAGATTTTTCTCCAGTGAATTGTACCCATTCTTTCGAGCTGAAAAAATATGCAGCTAACTCAATAAAATCTTCTGCGGAGCTCAGCTGAACATAACCCACTCTAATGCAATTATCCATGTTTCATTTAGAAGAGTGATCCTCCTGATGGCTCAGAGTATTTCTCCTTGAATAAGTGAGAGCATTTACATTTCATTAACATGCAAAGAGTTTCCTCAGAATATTTTGTGAGAATGAAAAAAAAAAAATACAACCCAAAGAATCCAAACCCAATCCTTTCTTTGTGCTATCTCAGCAGCAGTAATAATACAGTAAGTTGTAATGTTACACTGGAAGCATTTTTTTTTAAAACTTAGATATATTCAGTCTGTTCTTTACTTATGTATTTACAAAATGAGAAAGGTGTTGTTAATTTAAGTTAAAGATTCTAAGAGCTTTTACTGACAAGCCAGTAGGGACTTTTATTAGGTATCAGTAAAGTAATATATATGATGCTACCACATGGTACAGAATTCAGTTATGTGTTCAATGCTACAGTATGAAAAAGAGTCACTGTTTGCAATGACCCCCTTTGTGGGAATCCCTAAGTGCCTGTGTAAGCAATCTCCTTTCTTGATTTCTGTGCACAGTGTTGACGGCATGGATGTGCAGTAGGTATCTTCAACTTCTTGCCCAGCAAAAGCGCAAACACTTTCAATCTCTGGAAGCTTAAAAGGAATGCACGTTTAAAGAGACATGTTAGCATTTTTCTAAAAAGTACTTATTTTAAAGCTGTGCAGGTAGCCAGAGTTGTGTGCAGGGTCTAGTAATAACAATACTCAGGCTCCTTCTCTGAGGCCAAAGAGTTCCTAAGTGTAGTGTGGGTTCTTGCGTATATATAAGTCTTCCAACAACTCCTGGGTTCCCAGCACCAAATAAATTGAAGGTATCCTTACAAGGGTGAACATGATGTGGGATGAAGTGCTGGTGGTAGCTGAGCAACAGTTCTCAGTGTTACTGCCACATGGATGCATGGTACTCAGGACCTGCAAGCAGCATGGTGAAGCTAGTTTCAAGGGTGCTGGGGATGGTGTAAATATAGACTGCTTCATTATTATCACACTGAAGTGAAGTACTGATTGCAGGTTTTATTCTGTTGTGGGTGCATCAGTTAGAAAGAACAGAGGAAGTACAAAACTGCATTCATAGAAGAGCTGTGTGGAGATTTTTCTCCAATGGAAATATCAGAAATAAATCTTTCTCATGTGCCTCGATGTGTTTTGGGGGATGGGAAGCACTTTCTGTGGCTTTTAGGGAAAATTAAGGATGGGAAGTGAGACATAATAGACACCTTCTGGTTTCTTTTGGACTCTTTATTGAGGTGAGAGTCACTTTACACCCTGCAATCACAGCTTCTCTTGTTCTTTCTGGCACAGGTTGTTTGCATGTGATTTGTAACACTTGTGATTTTTACACTGCACAAAATGCTTGCCTGTGGAAGAAGAAGATTTTTTTTTAATGGATGTCTGAATGCTTTGATTCAAATGGGTTCTGCCTTCTAACACTGACTAACAGATCAATGAGGAAAACAAGATGGGGTTCATCAAGATAAACAGTGACATTTATCTTCATGGTTATCTGACATGTAACGTCCTTCATGCTTCTTCTGCTCTTGCTATCCTTCAGCTTTCACTATTGAAAGTGATATTTGGACCTGGATTTGAAGATAATGTGTCAGCAGGGCATTAAAAAAATGGTTACTGAATAACAGCACTTCTTAGCCTCTTTTCCTTGATCGTGATGAGACTTGAAAGGAACCCACTGTGAAACAGAGCAAACTAATTTTACTCCTAAACTCCTATCTGATGAAGCATTATGCTTATAGTGTTCTTCAAGACTTTTTGCAACCACCCTAGAATCCTTAGGGAATGGTATTTCCATGGTCAAACTTCCTCAGGAGAGAAAGTTTTCTGTCAAACTTTTCTCTGGTTCACTCCTGGTTTTAGAGATTTTCTTGGGTGGAAGGGGTGGTGGTGTTCAGCTAATTTCCTTTACATAAACATGTCTTATTAATATAGTTAATGTTAATCTAAAGAAAAGCATTTTCTTTGTGTTCACCTGATATGATCCTTTTGTGACCATTACTAGCTAGCACAAACTAGGCTACCTGTGGAAGTGGTTCTGGTTTTCTGAATTGAGCAATTTAGATTTGAGAGAAGTGGTGAAGAGAGTGAAAGACCATTTGCATCCTTTTTCTGCAACAATATAGGACCTGCAGTTCAAAGTCTGATTTGTATAGATTGAAGCTTTAAAAGATATTTTTACGTAAACTATAAAAACTGGCAGACATTACATATTAGACAAGAAGGAAAGAGAGAGAAAAGGAAGACAGATCTAAAGCTCTGCAAGTCCTGTTTGCTGCAGAAAACTTTTTTTGTGAAGTCTTATCGATCAGCAAAAGGGTGAAACAGAACATAGAAAGCAGAAGTCTGACAACTGATGAAAAATTTGAATTTACTCTTTGCTTTGCAAGAAGCTACATATGAACAACAATTAAAACACTGTGCCAGCTGGAAAAGCTGCTGTCTGTGACTCCAGCTCGGTGCAACACCAAACCTTGTGGTTATGTCATTCAGGAATTATTAGGACTGACAGATTCCAGAGTGACTCTGTTGCCATGCCAATGAGAACAAATCCTGGATGATTAGGTAGAGTTAAATGTGGACCATGCATGCCTTACCATGAATACAGATAGCTCCCTGAACTTCACCGTTTGCAGATATTGTAAATTTTTTTATATGGCTTTCAAAAAAAATGTTCTATGTACAAATGCATTGTAGACCTTGCTCTAATTAATGTAGTCCTTGAGAGCAACAGGCATGTAACACTTAACCTGTTTACTAAATGTGTCCCAACAGCTACCCTTAAATAACAGTAGAGGTGAAATGGAAATCAAGAAAAAATTGTGCTATTTCAACAAACTCTGAGCCAGGGATGACAACTTGTTCTCCCTTTGTACTGAGGAGTCAATACAAGCTACTTGATTTTAAGGACATCCTGACAGTTTTAACTCGGGAGTATGAGGTTTTATTATATTCCTGCTTACATCTTTATTGTTATTCAAACATTATGTTCTATATTGCTCTTGAAAAAATGAAATCTACTATGTAGATTTAATAGCTGCACTTATCTGGTAATTCTGTCTTCTAAAAGTGTCAATGTTGGTTTCTTGCAGTCCAAGTTTTAACCTGCATAATAAACACACCTCAGATTAATTGCAATTTAATAACCCAATATATTGTTACTGAGTTGTAGTCTTGAAAGTTATGCTGAGCTCTTAAATCTTTCATTGTTTTCAGGAAGTGAAAGCCAACTTACAGGTCTATAGTTGTCACATAAAGTAAAGGCAAACCTGAAACACACTGTTTAGATTTAACGCAGGTGCAGACATGAAGAGAAACTCTAGTTTGCAAATAGGAAATTCCTCTTTTGAAAATGTGGCTAGTGTGGTGGAAATTTTGCCAAAGTAGTCACTGCAATATTCATGACCCCTGCTTACTTAGACATTCAATCTGTAGTCATACAGTCTGAGTTACATTGCAGGGCTGTACGATATATTCTGCAAAGAAAGGGTCTTGCATATTGTTAAATTTCATCACAGTCTAGTCCAAATTCAACTACATTTGCTATCCTGTAATAATTTGAAGATAGTCCAAATACTACACTATTCTGACTTCTCTTGTTGTAATTTCCTTAATGGACTGAAAGAAAAAAGTACTAATTGTATTTCTGTTGCATACTGCCCAAAATCAGGGGTAACACTGTGCATTTGTGACAGATTTTTCAAGTTGTTCTATCTTTAGAAAAAAAATGTGAACACTTGTGTGAACTTTATTTTATGCAGAATCCAGAGACATTTCACTGGAAATAATAATAGAAGATTAAAATAATGACATTCACATGATATGGAAAGGTTCAGGACAGAGCTTTCAGTTAAAACTTTGACCTTCACATTTTTTGATGTAGGTACTGATACATGTATGAGTGAACCATTTCTTACTCCCTATAAAATCTCTCCTACTACCAGGCTTGTCACTGTTTTACTGGTCACTTATGTGGTTCAATACAAGCATAACTAAGGCGTGTTAACTTCTCAAGACATTTCCAAGCCACTGCTTTCTCTCTTTCCTTATAATGGGTTAATGGTGTACGAATCAGCTCATTAAAAAACTCTCTCCAATGCTGCTGCTAAATCCAATATCAGTATTCTTCTTCAGCCTCAGGGCTTTTTTCTTTTCTTTTTCTTTTTTTTTTTTTTTCTTTTTCACATGAAAATACATCTTTAGAGTCCAGCACTGTATAATGAATAACATAAACAGTGGCAGGATTATCATATATACATTCATATAATAATAATATTTCCTGAAGGTTTCAGGAATTTTTTAGCCTCAGACTAGTCACAGTACCTCTGTCAATATTTAATCTGTATTGACTCATGGCTTGATTACAATGCATAATGCTGACCGCATCAATCTTCCCGTAAAGCCTGGCTTCTGCTTCTGACAAAACTCTATTGATACATTTGATTCATCCTGACATTGCAAAGCTGAAAAACTGCTGAGATTTTCACTCTCTATAAATTTGTTTATATTATTACCCTGAAACGACACACAGCAACATCCTGCTAGGTTATCTGCTGCTTCTGTTTGTCCCTTTTTGTTTCAAATGCAAAAATGAAACAAAGCAATAACAAACATACAAAACCATGTAAGGGTCTAGAAATAGGCTTTAAATTGTATCTTCCCTTGTGAACAACTTCTCCTTCCTCACAGAAACCCGAAGTAAACCAATTAAACTCAAAGACTTTTTTTACTTGTTCTGGCATTAAACAATTCTTCCCAGCAAAACATCTTGGCATGTGCTTAACTTTGTAGTATTACAAAGTCCTTTGCTGAAGAGATATATGTTTAGGTACTGAAAGCTTTTGTTGAGCTGTGCCCAAGATTACTTGCTGGTTTATAATCTAAAGTATTATAAATTGATATGTTAGTTTTCTGTCTTGTTTTTAAAAGGAAAATACAAATTCCCAATAACAGGAATGCACTTGTGAATTTTATTCAAGTATTATTTTCCCTTTAGGGGTTTGATCTCTAAATGCAGTTAATTTGTATGAAAAATAACACACACAGTCACATGAATACCGAATCACACAGTTCATCAGAATATCTCTGTTCTAGGGTTTGGATCAGATAGTTAGTACATATAGAGTAGATGGGGATAGTCTGAAAAATGCTAAAATCTATTGCATGTAAGTACTAGTAAATGCAGAACTGATTTGTTGGAAGACAAATAAATTCAAAAGGCAACAGGTTAAAACAAAGAGGAGACAATGAACTCACTGCCACAAGGCATATTTGAAACAAATGTCTCAGACTTAAAACAAAAGATTTAGATGCATCTTATGTATTTACCCTTACAGAAACAATATTCAAATATATGGCAATTTCTGGTTAAGAGAGCAGTAGATTAAACAAAATGCATCCCCATATGCAAGCACATGCAAGCTCTTGTAGATGCATGCAGAAATTCTGGCAGAACAAAGAAGAGCGGGTATATCTATCACTGTTGAGCAGTCATAAATGGATAAGCATCTGCTCTGTTACTTCTATACATGTTTGCTTAGAAACTACAAGAGCAAGTCACAAATATGTTTCCTATTCATTACAACATAATTTTGTGGTAGATTCTAGAAACTTACTGCAATATACAAAATCAGATAGGTAGAAATAACACTTAAGGACCAAATATTAGATGTTTGAAAATAAATCCAGAGTAAATTATTGTTACTTATTAAATGTGCACTGCTTGATATTAATTTTTAGGTAGTCTTTTTCTAGGAATCAGTTCTCCTTTGGCTGACATCCCATATAACTTCATCGACTCAGATGTGATTGCATATATGTCAACTCAAAATTGAAGACTGTATTTGGTCCCAAATGTCTATGGGACAGATCACCAACTAGTGAATATCAACTTAGACTGACCAGCTTTGACTTATATTAGCTCAGAGACTGTCTTTTATTTTTGCATTTCATTTAATTTTTGACTCACTTGAAAGTAGTGTTTACACTTGCCTCAGCAGATTTCTAGTCAGTACTGCATATTTGATTAAGGGTTGGAAATCAGCAACATATAACAATGACTCTTCCTTGTTGCACCGTCTGTAATATTTCTATTTCTCCAGTAAACAGAGACAATATTAAAAAATCATGCTTGTGCAGTCAATCATGATTATAATGATGCTTTCTTGTCTGCTGGCTTGATTTCTAGTTTAGGCATCAATAGATAACATTGTGTAATGTCACAGAAAACAATGACTATAAGGGTACTCTGACACATCAATATTTTTTATTGTCACAGTTTACTATAGGAGTGGTCAGAGACTCTGTCAATATAAAAATTCAAGGTGCGGCCTGCTTGTACCTACCTGATTAATTTCCTCAATTGTTAAGAAATCTGTTTCTTTACATTGTTCATACTTTGCTGATTTTAGACTTGTGACTAGTTGTGCCTGAGTCTACACATCCCTGAAGGTACAGGGATCCTTAGAGCAAGAACAGCAGTACAAAGAGAAACAAAGGACACTACATAAAACTAAGGCTATAACAGCAAAAGGTTCATATGTTAAGATGACAGCAAACTGTTGCCAGCTACTAATCCAAAGAAACAAATAATTGCATATTCTTACTGTCTTTCAGAATACTGGGCAACAGTTTATTGCCAAGGAGTCCCAACACTTTTCAAGTCTCCCCCTGAGCAGTTCAATACGATTCACGGCTGTGACTAAATGTTGTACTCTAGCCCTCAGGGGTAGGCTGCCTGGTTATTTTCACATGTGGATTTTTCCAGCTGTACTTTGTTAACTGGTCCCTTTTTAATGTTGTGAAGAAAGCCCTACATAGGAAGAAAAATCTCCCTGTAGACGCTGGGTTGAAAGTGATTTATAATTTGTCATAGGAGTTGCCCTGGAGGCACATTTTGGGATCTCAAGTGCAAAGTTCTTCTCCATCAGCAGCGTGAAGTATGGGTCCACTTTTATATTTCTGTAAGCCTCCACTTCTTTTCTCATCATGATGACTAATGATCCCAAGCTGTGTCTGAAGCCTGTAACAGACCACACAGCATCAAAAGGCCATGATGAAATAAACAAGCACCAGAATATGATGAAGTCCACACTTGCCTTCTAAGAAGGCATCTAAGGTATCTAAGAAAGAGTGGCACCCCAACACCTCAGATTACAAAAGATTTTGCTCTGCACACAGGGATCCTCTGGTTCTTGGTGAAGCTAGCTTAACAAATATGCGTTAGTACTGGAGAAATGTCATGCTTAGGACAAAGATGCAGGCCTAAATTCTTCTCTTGCAGGACAGTCAGGTTATGCTCTGTCATGGTTTAACCCCAGCCAGCAACTGAGCACCCCACAGCTGCTCTCTCACTCCGCCCTGGTGGGATGGGGGAGAGAATCAGAAAAGTGAAAGTGAGAAAACTCATGGGTTGAGGTAAAGGCAGTTTAACAGGTAAAGCAAAAGCCGTGCGCGCAAGCAAAGTAAAACAAGGAATTCATTCACTCCTTCCCATGGGCAGGCAGGTGTTCAGGAAAGCAGGGCTCCATCACGCGTAATGGTTACTTGGGAAGACAAACACCATCACTCCAAACATCCTCCCTTCCTTCTTCTTCCCCCAGCTTTATAGGCTGAGCATGACGTCATATGGTATGGAATATCCTTTTGGTCAGTTGGGGTCAGCTGTCCCAGCTGAGTCCCCTCCCAGCTTCTTGTGCACCCCCAGCCTGCTCGCTGGTGGGGTGGGGTGAGGAGCAGAAAAGGCCTTGACTCTGTGTAAGCACTGCTTAGCAGTAAAGAAAACATCCCTGCATTATCAACACTGTTTTCAGCCCAAATCCAAAACATAGCCCCATACTAATTACTATGAAGAAAATTAACTCTACGCCAGCCAAAACCAGCACATTCTCATACCGCAGCAAACAAAACATTTAATTGCAGACCTAGTTTATTTTGAAAATAACCTACAGTAAACCCATGAAGAAATAGCAGTGGTTATCAAAGTGACAGACTTTGTATGTCACAGCTGTTACAGTAAGCAGCTATTTATTTCCACAGTATGACATGAAACGTAGATAAATATAAATAGTTTATGCAGAGAATGGGCTATTGTATCACCAGCTCTGGATAAAGAATCAACCAGTGTAAAAAGCATCTCCTCCTAGTGAGGGACTTCCAAAAAGACTAGCACAGGATAGACTACACCAGGGGCAAACCTATAGCTGGTCATTATAAAAACTTCTATTAGGACTTTTTTCTGTGAGTGAAAATACCTTTTCTTTGTTACTAGAATATATTAATCCTAGTCTAGAGCAGATGAAGTCTCCATGGGAAACAAGAAGCATAGTTTAAAAAACAGTGAAGGAAGGCAGGAATTTTTAAGTAGAATTTCCGTATCCCTTGAACTTGAAAAATGTGACTTTACTGTAGTCAAGGGTTAATACAGCATGTAAAGTAGAATAATATCTTATTCCTGCTCAAGTTAATGGCAAAGTTACTTGTTGTCCACAGAGTTACATTTTCTCTCAAAATTTGTCATCTCTTATTCCCTGAATGTGTTGTGAGCTATGTATTTTAGAAAGAATAACTATTTCTCTTTGATCTTATACTTCAGCAACACAGTGACAAGCACAGTGAAAATGGGAGAGGGTCTTTATGGAGCTTTTTTCAACCTTCTCCTTATAATGTTATTGTTCTCTGAACCTCAGGAACACAGCCATTTGACACTGTTCATTGATGAAGTAACAAAACACTTCATATTCCAGGCAGAACAGTTAAATTTTGAAGTGCTAACTACTTGGGAGTATACAGAAAAATTGGGAAGAATGTAATTTAGCTTAACTCAATTCTTTGTTTTACAAATAAATGAAAGCAACAGAACTATATTTGTCAATATAATCTTTTACTTTATACAATTAACATTGTAATTGTGAAATACTATTTTTAAAATAAAACATGATCTCTAAATTAAGGGTTTCTACTTATCAGTACACTGCAGTGTCCAATTTGCATATAAGGAGCCATTTATGCCAATGTCATCTTGATTGCTGAAATTTATTTTTTTTCTTGCAAATTATCAATTTAAATGATTTAAATATATATCGGTTCACAGTATTGTTCTTAACATGTGTTTCAATGTCATAAACACACTTGGCAAACTGTTCTCTGAGGAATGCATATTTATTTTCAGCCAGAAAGAACAGCTGCATACACAGAGTGGCCTCATACAACATATAGGTATCTGGGAAAGTCCAGGTTTTGGGGACAAATGATCTGGTAAGAATATAACTTGAACCCAAAAAAGCATGCAAAGTTGTTGAAAGAACATCCTTTTTACTGATATCTGCTGAGGTGGGGGAGGGAAGGCCAAGGATACCCAGTTTCAATATATACAGTTCTGACTAGACTACTTAAAGCACGGTCTAAGATTCAGGCTGAGTTGGCATGTGAGTGAATGCACAAGCACTGGCAGTACAACACACACTTGAACTTACTGCTATTTGCTTGGTTTTAGGATATTTTAACACTTTAAAAATTAAGGAATTATCCAAAGCCTGCTGAGACCAAAAGGGATCTTTTCCAAGGAAGAGGAACAGGAATTCATCATATTCCCTTCACACTGAAAGGAATATGGGATGCTACCCCAGTGAATTAGAATAGAGTAGAATTAGAACAGAACAGAACAGAATAGAATACTTCAGTTGGAAGAAACCTACAACGATCACCTAGTCCAACTGCCTGACCACTTTAGGGTTGACCAAAAGTTAAAGCATGTTATTAAGAGCATTGTCCAAATACCTCTTAAACACTGACAAGCATGGGGCATCGACCACCTCTCTGGGAAGCTTGTTCCAGTGTTTGACCACTCTCTCTGTAAAGAAATGCTTTCTAATGTCAAGTCTGAACCTCTCCTGATGCAGCTTTGAACGATTCCCACGCGTCATATCACAGGATCCCAGGGAGAAGAGATCAGATCAGCACCTTCCTCTCCACTTCCCTTGCTCAGGAAGCTGCAGAGAGCAATGAGGTTGCCCATCAGCCTCCTTTTCGCTAAACCAGACAAACCCAGAGTCCTCAGCCATTCCTTATAGGACATACATTAGATTTTAGGGTTGAGAGAAACCAGCTCAAGTGAAACCTCTCTTGAAAGCAGAGCTGACTACTGTGGAGAAAGAGGCAAGTCTCATTCTCCAGACGTAGGTACTGATGTTCAACAGGGGCAGAGAAAATATCTGAAGTGAGAGAGTTGTGCTGAGGGGAGATCCTTCCTGGAAGATTTCATGCTCTGTTCTGCAGAGGAAGGAAGGCCGCAGAAGCTTGTGTACACCTAAATATGATCAGCTTTGTCTGATTCAGATCAGCAGACTTGCAAGTGTACCCACCAAAGCAGCTGAGCCAGGCTTGAAAGGTACCTTGCAAGTGGGAAAGTAGATGAAATGATTGGTTTCATTCAGTAACACAAAAAGAGGGGAACAAAGAAAAAAGGATTAAGATGGGAAGCTGATAGAATATCTAATATACCAAGATGTAGATTTAGACTTCCTGGTTTTCTTCTGAAAAAGTCCATTGCTGGAGAGAAGATGGAACATTGTAACGTTAAAATATCAGACAAGAGGGACAATTTTTTTTAAAGTATGCAGGAGTCATGCTTAGACTGGTAATAGGTATTGTGAAATACAATAGTGATTTCCATCCTGTAGCCCAAAGACGCTTTCATTTCCAGGACAAAGTACACTGTAGATTCTGAGAAACTGTGCGGTCAGTTTAAACAGATCAAGCATAAAATATTGGTTATGTTCTGTTATGTCCCTACTTACATGGTTCTTACTTATTTTGAAATCAAAGAGAAAAATAAGGTAAATAGAATCTTCTGTATATGTATATAAACAAAGAGGTAACAAAACCACTGCGGTAATACATAAAAACAAAGACCTTTTTTGGCAATTAAAATATTTTAGGGAATTATTTTCAACAACGTTTGTATACTTATGAAAATTATATATTGAACTTTACAAACACTGATGTTTCATGAAACCCTTGAATTTCAGCTTTGAATTTTAAAAAATACAAATGTATACTCATCACAAAAATACACTGTCTGCTTAGGACTTTAACTGTTATTCTCAGATTATAAAAAATACTGATCCCTCCAAGCAACTGCTGTTTTGATAAAGTTTGCATAAGTTTCTTATCTAAATTAACACACCAGGGATTCTGCAATAAAAATTAAAATGAACTCTCACCACTTTGGTTCACTTGTTGGCTTTTTTTTTTTTTGGAATGGGTTTTATACCTAAATTTTTTATTTTTAGTGGTCAATTCTCACATATGTTTGCACAATCTTTAATGACTATACTTGTCTGCAACTTATACTATTTAAAAATCTGATTTCAGAAATAGCTTATTCTTGTTTGTCAAATGGTTATAATATTTTACTTTATTTATCCAGGTCTTGGGAAATAGTAATTTGAAGGATAACACAACTTTGGTTTCCCAGGAAGACAAAGAAGACCTAATTTGGAGAGGTTTTAGCTGTCCAGAAAAATGTGTGAAACTTTCAACCACTTTTCTCAAATCACTCTGTAGCTCTTGCTCAAGGCGTACCAAGACTGGTGGCTCTAAGGCCTCAGCTTAGAATTTTTGTTAAGATACGGAGAACAGGTTTCAGCCCCTTCAGCCCCAATGCAGGCAACCTGTATAAAAAGATATTGCGAGAAACTGTACCTCGAGCTAAAGCCTAAGACTCTTACTTGAATTTCTTTTTTTTTTTATCCCCCACCACCTCTCCCTGGAAAAATCCTAGTGTTTCTGGAAATCCCTGGTCAGCATACATCACAGCTGAAATTTTGTGACATGTACCAGACTTGATAGGTTAATTATTCGCATCCTGGAATATTCCTAGGTCAAGACACCCAAAATGAATACTTACAACTTATTTGCTTGTGGCAATGGCCAAGACCCCGCAGAGAGTGTCAGAACAGACAGGTACACTCTTCGCTGGGTAAAAAACTGGCTGGATGGCCGAGCCCAGAGAGTTGTGGTCAACGGAGTTAAATCCAGTTGGCGGCCGGTCACGAGTGGTGTTCCCCAGGGCTCAGTTTTGGGGCCGGTCCTGTTCAAAATCTTTATCAACGATCTGGATGAGGGGATCGAGTGCTCCCTCAGTAAGTTTGCAGACAACACCAAGTTGGGCGGAGGTGTTGATCTGCTCGAGGGCAGGAAGTCTCTGCAGAGGGTCCTGGACAGGCTGGATCGATGGGCCGAGGCCAACTGTATGAGGTTCAACAAGGCTCAGTGCTGGGTCCTGCACTTGGGTCACAAGAACCCCATGCAACGCTACAGGCTTAGGGAAGAGTTGCTGGAAAGCTGCCCAGAGGAAAAGGACCCGGCGGTGTTGGTCGATAGCCAGTTGAATACGAGCAGCAGTGTGCCCAGGTGGCCAAGAAGGCCAACGGCATCCTGGC
>NW_009212220.1:14550-31719 GCF_000690835.1 Fulmarus glacialis
GAGTGGTCAGGCCTTGGACCAGGCTGCCCAGGGAAGTGGTAGAGTCACCATCCCTGGAAGTATTTAAAAGACATGTAGATGAGGTGCTTAGGGACATGGTTTAGTGGGCATGGTGGTTGGACTCGATGATCTTAAAGGTCTTTTCCAATCTTAATGATTCTATGATTCTATGATTCTAACTGCTGGTGCCTGACACTGGGGTACATTTATAACAGTAGAGCTACCAGGAGTCAAAGGAGAGCAGGAGTTTATCATAGAAGAGCAAGGTATATGTGTAAAGAGATCAATCATGAGAGCCAGCCAAGGTGCTAATAAAGAGCTGAGGATGACAGCCCTGAGACTTCAGGACTGGAGCCAACCTTCAGGACTTAAAGATCAGGCTGAAATAGGTGCCTGACCTTGAGACCTGATTATGTCAGGTTTCCCACATCTTTGGCTGAAATGAGGAATAATGGTCACTGTCAGAGGATGAACATTTAACTGAATGCACCTGATCCACCTTGACAACTCCTATCTTACTACTGTCAGGATCACTGACTGCAGGGATTTACACTGTTGAGTTCTGAGACTCGGTACTGATTTTTTAATTTACTGGGGTTTTTTTAATTCCTCACAGCAGTTATTTTCTTCCCAAAGTCACTGTGTCATAAAATTACTCATGGATATAGTTATAACAAATTATATTATTTCTTTTCCCAACCAGCTGAAAATAAAATATATTTGTCTCTATACCTACAGTTCACTCCTGTTTATAGTCTCTTCTCAATTGTGTGGGTTTTGGTTGGGATAGAGTTTTTTTTTTTTATATAGTAGCTAGTATGGGGCTATGTTTTGGATTTAGGCTGGAAACAGTGTTGATAACACAGGGATGTTTTCGTTACTGCTGAGCAGTGCTTACACAGAGTCAAGGCCTTTGCTGCGCCTCACCCCACCCCACCAGCGAGCAGGCTGGGGGTGCACAAGAAGTTGGGAGGGGACACAGCTGGGACAGCTGATCCCAGCTGACCAAAGGGATATCCCATACCATATGACGTCATGCTCAACATATAAAGCTGGGGGAAGAAGAAGGAAGGAGTAGACCTTCAGAGTGACAGCGTTTGTCTTCCCAAGTCACCGTTACGTGTGATGGAGCCCTGCTTTCCTGGGGATGGCTGAACACCTGCCTGCCAATGGGAAGGAGTGAATGAATTCCTTGTTTTGTTTTGCTTGTGCGCGCGGCTTTTGCTTTACCGGTTAAACTATCTTTATCTCAACCCACGAGTTTTCTCACTCTTACTCTTCTGATTCTCTCCCCCATCCCACCCAGGGGGAGTGAGCGAGCGGCTGTGTGGGGCTTAGATGCTGGCTGGGATTAAACCACGACATCAATCCAAAATAATATGTAAAACCAGCTATTGCAATCCTTGCAGTGCCTGTTTGCTGCTCCAGTTGTTTTCCACATGATTGTTTCTTAGTTCCAGGTTTAGAACCTCATCACTTTTAAAACTTCCCGATTGTCACATTCTCCAGGAAATTATAAGCATAAAGAAAACCATTCAAATGTTCGAAACAGATGTGCTCCAATCAGTGGAAATCCACCCACAAGATGCAATCGGGCCTTCTTGAACTAAATGGCATGATAAGAAAGGATACTTGGGGTTCTTGGATAGCTTGCATGACAGTATGATTTTTTAAATAAGTTTTTTAAAAAGCAAAGAAAAAAAAAAAGGGTAACATGAGATTCAGTCACCCATCCTCATGCTCCATTCCAGAACACGTTAGTCACACAATGTCCCCGAGGTGGGTATGACAGTAAAAGAAAATTAACTGTTGTCATTTAGTATCCTTGCTTTACCTCACATTTGAGGCTAGATTGAACAACTAGAGCAGCAGCTGCTGTTTCTGCTGCCATTGAAAATAAAAGCACAGTGTTGAAATCATAGTGAGAGAAACACTATAAGGTAATGAGATTATCCTTCTGATTTCCCATGTGCATAAAAAATACATGGAATTAGCCTAGTTCTGGGTATTTATATCTTCTTGTTAGAAGCTAACATACAGTATTAATGCAGAAGACTCAGGTCAGTTCAGGCTTCACAACATTAGCAAGGAAAGGCATCCTATGGGATAAAGAAAATATTTCCAAGGGATTCATATGCTCATATTTCATACTTCTGATGGAAAAAAAAGAGAGATGCATAGACACTCAGAAATTCTACCTTTGCCTCTAATGACAGGGAAGGCAGTAAATGAACAGGAACAAGGAAGGGGGAGAAGCATGAAGGAAGCTCCTCTAGTCACATAATATTTATAGTTTTTAAAAAAAGAAAAAAACCCAGTAAACAATATGCCCAGAATTCTGTACACTGAAATCTGTTCCTACAAACAACTCATTGCACGTATCAAAATATCTATCAAATTTGTGTACTGTCTTATGAACAGAAAATGAATTGATTTTGTACTGAGAATTTTGATTAGTTAGTGGTGGTGTGGAATTATCTCTCAAGAGGCTGCATGGAAGCAAAACTCATTTAATGACAAGATAGTTTGATACTGTTAACTTTAGTCAGCTCTAACTTCTGTGAATTGCATAAAGGAAACAGGCTGAAATTACATTATTATTTTTAAAGTGGGGAAACAAGTTTTAGAAATATTTGGTTATAATTTCTGTCCGAGTTAATTTAAACCTGTCTTAGGTTCTGATAGGTTTTTTCAGTTTATGTTTCTCACTGTCTGTCACAATCCTCCATCAGATCTACGAGCATGTATCGGCAGTCAAGTAAAGGCACCCTAGCATATAGCCTATATAAAAAAGATTGCAAAATATACCAGGAAAGTAAGAATATACATACAGTCCCTCTCTTGCACAAATCTTACATTGTTCTTGATGCAAAAATCTGAAAAATAGGAAAATCTGGTCATTCAAAAGAAGATCAGCAGAGAGCTCATGGTTCCATCAAGACTGTTTTCTTGGTCCTCTTTCAGAGAAAAAAAGATCACAACAGACCTAAAGAAGTAAAATTGACTTCTGAAACTAGTAACATATCACTGTTTTTGAATAGTTTAGCAGTGTTGACAGTGGATCTGTTGACACCTATCACAACAATGGTGAGGCAAATTTCACTGTGGATGTTGCGGACTGGGGTGGAACTCACTGCAGATATAACTTACACCACCACATAGCAAATCTGGCTGCAGGATGGCTGATATGCCCTAGTGCAAAAGTCTTTGGTTGGTGGGTTGGTAACATATTAGTGTATCTAGAAAAATGGATATTAGCTATCATAAATCAGAATATAGTTACAAATAGGTGTCTTGATCCATAGATTGCAATTTGATGAAATCTTTCCATTTTCTGCCCTTAATAAGAACAGTATTTACTCAAGGACAATTATGCCTTCTTAGAATAAATTAAAAATAACCTAACTTTGAGAATGGACTCATCCATCTTTTTTTTTTTTTTTTTTCTCTCCAGATAGAGAATGCCATCAATAAGCTGATACTATGCAATCTCATTCGCCTAGTGGAACTGAAGAGTCTACATTTCTTTGAAACTAATAGAATTATTTCACTATTGGATAACTGTAACTCCAGTCCAGAGACATTATTAAACCTCTTAATCTACAGTTGATATGTGATTGTTGAGTCAGTAGAAAGAATCCCGGGTTCCAGGGCAATGCTGTACTTCAAAAAACATATATTCAAAAAGTGTATACACACAAAGAAATGCATCAAAATATATTTCCTGAAGTAGGGATTCAATTTCTTGCAGACTTACCTGCACTGTTTCTGCATTTTGCAGGCATTGAGAGATCAGTTTTCCTTTGCACAACTGGTCATTAAAGGTTTATTAAAGAACACTCACTTAAAAAGTGGTTTAGTTCAGCATGTCTGATGTCCTCAATATATTTGTTGATAGCTTGGGCTTCTGTATTTGTCAGGAAAAAATTCACCTAGAATGTGACTGCATATCTTTGTAGCTTAACAAGGTTGTGTTTGTGTGCAATTATTGTAAAAGTGAAAAGAGGAATTAATTATCCACATATCCTAATATTTGTAATAATCCAGCCTAAGGAAAGGTCTATGCAGTCTTGAAAGATAAATATTGAAAATTCTCTAATATTCTCTAATTCTGCTTATCTGTTTCCTATCTTGGTTCCCTTACTGTTCCCTCTTTTTTTCCCTGAAGATTCAGATTACATTTCCTGAATTCTTTTTCTAACTTTTAATTTTTTTTTGAACAAAAAAACCCTGTTAAATCACAGCGGGAAAGCACCCCATATATGAAAAAAACTTGTATTAACTAATCAACATTGTTGAAATGTAGCAAGCACAGAATTGCCATTAAAAAGTTATATATAATTCATAGAATGAAAATTTATTTAAGAAATCTCAGTCTCAACAGGCATTATGAAAACAGAAAAAGAAGCTAATTTCAAGGATTATGTTACTGGGAATTATCTATTCTAAAGGTTTGCAACACTATCACCTTTCACTGTGATTTAATTATACTATGTTTCCAATAATTTTTGAGCAGAATTGTGGAAAAGTTTGTCAAAAGGGATGACAACTAGTCCAGTCTCTTGTTCAAGGTGGAAATTCTGTTTACACTAATATTTTAAGTTTCACCAAGGAAACTCTTCATAATCATTGTGACAGTAGGATAAATAGTAAGCTGTCATTTTAAGTGTGAACTAAATCCCTATTTGATCCTCAAATGAAAGTCTCCAATGACTTAATGGAGACATGTTGAGAAAGCAACCACTAAATCATCACTGTGTATCATTATTTAGCACAGGTTTTTCTGTAGATATGATGCATTGTGACACTTCAGCCTTTAGTGACCCTTGCAGTAACGCTTCAACTCCTGTATAGAAATAGTGAAATGTCAGTATTTTACACTGTCACATAAAACACTTAGATCTACTTAGTTTTTCAAAGTCAAAGTCGCTCTTGCAACCAATGGAATATTGCATGAGGAAAGATGGGGAATTTGAGAGAGCATAATTTTTCTCTTTGTATAATGCTTTTCTTTGTTAATTGACATGTTGTTTTCCTTCAGCATACGTAACATCACAGTTAGAGAATATAATTATTTTCACATGGAGACACTAGTTTATAGATTAAATAACTTTGTTTTATTCGTGGAAACCCATGCCTGCAAACACAAGTATTAATTCAAACTATGTTTCTTCTCTCTCCTTAACTGTATATTCATGAGTAGTTCATGGTTACTTGATATTTTCACCTCAGTTATCACACATTGGAAAAGCTTTGATACTGACTAGACACATCAGAAACAGAGAATTCAAAAGTGTATTTGTTGGGAGTTCTTTTCCCCTGCATCGGAACTGCATCATAGCCATGCAACTCTTCATTAAATTATGTTGTATTTGCAAAATTTTGTCCAAGACATGATTCCAAGTTTTTCCGGATAAAATCCAGATATCTAGGCAAAGTCCTAAGCTGGTTTTGTGCTAAAATATTGAATTGATTTAACTATACATTGCCACATGCTGGAACAAGGTGGTATTTTCTCTACTTCCTGATTATTACTTCCTTAAAAGAAAAGAACAAGCAGGAAATGTTTTGTCTTTATCTTTCAGAGCTGTAAGGCTATGATTTTCCTATATGCATCATAACCTTTAAAAAAATAGTATTAAATAGGGCAAAATAGCTTACCTACTCTCTTTCTTATATTCTGCATGTCCATATAGGCTCTGTATCTTGAAAGTGCTTCACAAACCACCTTTGTCGATTGCCAGTGAATCCATATGAAACTAAAGTATGGCTTATTATTGTTTTTAGCGGTCATCACCTTATTCATTGGTAATTGACAATTGCAAATATATTCACTAAGATTCCTCTTCTAAAGACAGCAATGCAAATGAAAAATCCTACTTGGAAATAACTTTTTTTTTTCAGTGATATCATTCAATTCATGTCAGCAGATATGAGAGAATAATGCACTTAACAATTGAGCATAATGTTTGAGGTTTATTTTTAAGTGATGTCAGGATGATTTTTCAAAACTATTTCTGACATCTAAATTAATTTATATAAATAGTCAATCTGTCAGCAGTTTATGAAAAAACAGTTTGCTGGGACCAAATGTTATGAATCTTGCTTTATAATAAACTAAAACAGTTTTTATATTGCAACACATTTAATCCTTGCATGAGTGGGACGCACTCTGGCTACATTTAGGAGAAGTTGACTATATTAAATACTGTTTAAACTTAGCTCAAAAATATGGTATAGAGGCACTATTTCACTTTCACGAGATAACTTTTCACTTGATCAGCTTTACTTAAAAGACTGTTTTGCTTTCTTTGCCTAAAGTAATTACAAAAATTTTTTGCTTGTTTTTTCATTCATCACATACTTTGCTGGCTTTACAGTGTTGGCTAGGAATTGATAATTATGTTATACTTCCATTTTTGTTGCTATTTTTTAGAAAAGTTTTCAGTTACTTGACAGTTTATACTACAATAAGCTTTGCATCTTATTCATTGACCTTTTCTCAGTTTGTCATGTTTTTTATTTAAGTTTTGTTGTCTCACTCTGTAATGGGAAAGTAATTTGAGTAGCAGTACGAATTCTTTAATGAGTGTTATATTTATGACAATTGTTCATCTTTGGTGTTGATACCTAGAAGTGCTTTGGCAGAGTAAGTTAATTTTTGTCCTCCACCCTCCTCTTATCTACCTCGTGTCTCAGGCTGCAGATACCACAGGATCCCATTGCACATCTGAAAACTTCATTATACCGTGAATGTACTCTGTGCCTCATGTACCAATGTGTGTCCACAAGCTGATGTAAGTATGTCACATCTAGTGTGATTCATTGTCATTGCTCTGGTGTGATTCACTGGCAAGGTTGTTTTAAAAAAATTCTTACTGGCAAGAGGATGGAGACAGAAGCAATCTTCCAGTGGGAAAGATTTAGTTTACAGAAATTGGGTTTGGTTTACTGCCTAGACAGTGCTATTTGGCTCAGTATGTTTTGCCACATCACATGCTAAAGAAATAGTTTGCATAAGGAATATTCCCTCCCCAGCCAAGGGGCTACCTGTAGATTAAAGTGTGATGCAATTGGAAGGGTATTACATGTTGGTCCATAGGAAATAAAATACATATATAACACTTCAGTGGTTACATCAAACATTCCCAATTCAGGGAGGTGAATGCTATAATTTTGAGAAATTTTCAGGTATGACCAAGCAACTTTCATTTAAAAAAAAAAAAAAAAAATCAGTATAGAAAAAGATTTTCCACCAAGAAGCCCTGTTTATGGAATTTAGGATCATATTTAACTGTTATTGGGCTATCCGTTTCCTTTTGTTTTGGAAAGAATATTGAATTTTTCTTCTTTCTATATACAGAAGGAAAAGGCTAAGTTTTTCCTCTCATAAAACAAAACCAGAGGATTTCATATTTCTTTCTGGGAATTTTAAACTGAACAGGCTTTAGGGATTGTTGGGAAGTAAAACCATGTAAGAATGCTTTATTCTATCTTTATTCAACCAAAATGTCAGATATATAAGAAAGGATAAACTGGTTTACTAGTTTCAAGGACTTATAAATATTGATAAAGACAACATTATAATTATTGGTTTGCATGTTCATGTGCACAGAGAAGTGGCAGAAGTGGCAACTGCATCTGGTTACCATGGACTACAGTCCAGATTTTCAGCTCTGCTGAAACAACACTGCTCTGTTTTGTCGAACAACTGGACGGGAAAGTTTTACATCCCCTCTTCTATCTATATTGTGTAAGGTGGTTCAAAGAATCTGCTAAGAAAGATAACATTTTCTATAGGCTTCCTATGGTTTTGTAAAACAATTTAGAATCATAGGATCATAGAACATCTTAAGTTGGAAGGGACCCATAAGGATCATCGAGTCCAAATTCCTGCTCCTTCCAGAACTACCTAAAAATAAAACATATGACTAAGAGCATCGTCCAGATGCTCCTTGAACTCCGACAGGCTTGGTGCCATGACCACTTCCCTGGGGAGCCTGTTCCAGTGACTGACCACCCTCTCAGTGAAGAACCTTTTCCAAATGTCCAATCTGAACTTCCCCTGATGCAACTTCATTCCATTTCCTCATGTCCTGTTGCTGGTCATCAAAGAGATGAGACCAGCACCTCCCCTTCCACTGCCTCCTTTCAGGAAGTTGTAGTCTGCATTGAGGTCACCCCTCAGCCTTCTCTTCTCCAAGCTAAACAAACCAAGTGACCTCAGCTGCTCCACATAGGTCTTGTCCTCGAGGCTTTCCACCATCTTGATTGCCCTCCTCAGGACACACTCTAATAGTTTGATGTCCTTCTTATATTGAGGAGTCCAAAACTGCACACAGGCCTCAAGGTGGGGCCGCACCACTGCAGTGTAGAGTGGGACAATCACCTCCCTCAACCAGCTAGCTGTGCTGTGCTTGATGCACCCTAGGACATGGGTGGCCCTTTTGTCTGCCAGGACATACTGTTGACTCATATACAACGTGCCATCAACCCAAATCCCCAGATCTCTTTTCACGGGGCTGCTATCCAGCTATATGCAATTTGCATATATCTTTCCTCCTCCCTCCTCCACCTCCCCCCCCCCGCCTGACTCACCAGCATCCAGTTTTCTGGATAAAGACATAATTAATAGGAGTTGTTATAACATCACTGACAACAAATGTCACGAGAGTACTCATCGATTATTTTAAGTGGAAAAACCAAAGCTTCTTTGCCATGTACCGGAGGAAGACACAGTGCCAATTTTCAGATACCTCTCCAGCTAAGCCTTTTTGCTCTAGGAAAGACATTGGGGTAAACTGTGCGGGTTCCACTGCTATATCACCTGAAGTTGTAGCTCAAGGAACTTCAACATTTATTTACACCCCAGTATAGCAAATAATACCATGCATACCCACCGGACTTTACAGATGAGGAAATAATGCAAGGTGTGAGAAAGAGCACAGACACAGCCCCTTTCTCTCCTTTTACAGTAGATGACTGTTCCACCAAAACAGGATGGTATTTAAAAACAACTGTTCTTTTCTTGTTAAAGACAATCCATTTAACTTATTACTGGCAAATGCACTAGTGTTTTCTTCATGGACCTCATGCTCATTAGCTTCTTCCCTTTTCCTCCCCTCTGACCTGACTGGTAGGAATGAAAAGTGGTTATTATGCATCCCAAAGCTATTATTAGAGCAAACACAGGAAGTATAAGAGATGTTTAATAGCTTTCTAAAGAGTTTCATATTAACCTCTATGGGAGGAATGATTGGTCAATGAATCAAAAACCTCTCAAAAACCTCTGTAGTCTCAAATTACCTGTCAGCTATCCCAAAATGTTTTAACAGTATTTTAACAATGTTCTTTTGCCTTTATCTAGGAATGCTTTTGATAAGGTTTTAATTGATATATTTACAGAAGCAGGTTGAGTAAAGAACAATGGCTTCTGATGACTGTATTTACAAGCAAATTATTACACAGATTGAAGTGTCCTGTTTTCCAAGACACTCATTCTAGAAAAACTCCATTTCTTTCTGTCTGCTGAACTGTGTAACAGCTCACAGACACTCATCATGTAGTTATCATTATGAGAGAGAATTTGCTGTGGCAGATATCTAAAAAGCTCTGCCAGCCAACAAACCTTTAAAAGTCACGCTCTCTGGAGAAATTCACTGAGTCATCATAATATGACAACTGTGTGATTTGTTCTTAAAACCTAGTAGCTATTGTAAAACACTAAATTTATAGACTTCATTTCAATGAGATTGAGTGCGTCTGAGGTCTTTGAGAACAGGAAAAGTTTAGATGGCAAGGACGGGCAAGAATTAGGCAGGAGAAAGTGGGGGGGAAATCCAGAAACAAGAGGCGCAGAAGAAAGTAAAAAAAACCACAAGCACACAAACCCAAAAAGAACGCCCAACTGGAAAGCAAAATCTGAAGTGAGACTGAACGGAGGTATTTTCAGTACTCTGGAGTGGAAGGAAGAAGCATTTTAGTATAATTTAGGAATAATTTTGTGTTACTCCTGAAAATATAACAATTATAACAACTTGAAAATAACAAGCCTCCTATCTTAGGAGGAAAAGACCTAGAGGTTGGCAGGCTAAATCTGTATCTTTCTCGGTTAATTATGATGAGTATATTATGGCATATCTATCTTCTGTCCAACATAACTACCAAAAATTTATAAGAACTTACAAACTACCACACACCTTAAAATAAGTGCGTTTCTTTTCATTGGATCTTTTAATTTCTATTCCAGTTGTTTTTAATGGAGAAATCAAGTAGTACTACATACATTTAGCAAATGAGAGCATTTCTCTATTGTCTTAAACTTTTTCTTCTGATCAACTTTTCCTAACTAGGAAACTATTGACCTGTAAAATCCAGACTTCTGTTTCATGCCTATACAGCATTGCATTTCTCTCGTTTATTCAAATGGCTAAGAAGGAAAAGTTGCTTTAACAGGAAGGTCACACAAAACTTACTTCAAGGTCTGGAGCTTTCCTCGTGAATATGGAATAAGAAGTGGTATTTTCCCCATTTTATTTAGCTATGCAAAGGCTATCTCTCCCAGGTGACCTGACACAGACCCAGTCAACACCATCCATAATGAAAATCAATGGCACCAAGTCACTAAACAATTACTCCATCTTCTTTAAAAATGCACAAGTCTTCAAAAAAACAAGGATTCAGAGACTGATTAATTTGCCATTTGCCTGGGAGATTGCACAAGTTGCATTATTTAAGAAGCTGGCCTTGTCTTCGTGTCCTCAAAGAGTGGACCAAGATCAAAGTCTCAAACATTGTTGTGTCCCCTGAAAAAAAATTGGTCACTATATGATGGGAAATACAAATCTGAGCCATGATTGTGGAAGTTTTCTAAATACCTGTTTGTGTAGGTTCCTAATGAATATTGCTCTTCTGCACACAAAACCACATTGATCAAGTTTTGCAAACTCTGAAATTTGAGTTGGTATTGAAGAATATACGGTAATTTAAGTGCAAACCCAGAAAAATACCGGTTAAAAATATTTAGAAATGACAACTAATTTGGACTAGGAGTAAGAGCTAAAGGACCATTTTAAGGGTGAGATTTTCAAAAGTGTTTTTAAACACTTGGCATCCAGGGGGCTTATGCTTTTTGTAGGCTCCTAAAAACCCTAAAATCCAAACCAATTCATGATGTCACATTTTCATCACAACCTTCCAAATGGGGGTACTGCATACTTTTTCATTTCAGAAAAGATCATCTGAAGTCTCTGCGATAGTGTGCAACAGATAGTTGGAGGAAACCGTATACGCAGGGTAATGAGAGTACAGAATGCAACTCTGTGGCTTTTTCTTCTGCCTAGATAAAAAACTAATTCCTAAACATATTGTTCGGAATTAATGTATTATATTCAGAAGAGCCGTACTTGTTTTCAGCGATATTAGTTCACAAGACAAAGAAGTTTTGTGACAAAGACAGAGTCTCAAGATGGAGGGAGACCTTTTACCAGGGTCTGTAGTGACAGGCCAAGGGACAATGGTTTTAAACTTAAACGGAAAGAAGATATATTTAGATGGGATATAAGGAAGAAATCTTTTATGGTGAGGGTGGTGAGACACTGGAACAGGTGGCCCAGAAAAGTTGTGGATGCCCCATTACTGGAAGTGTTCAAAGTCAAGTTGGACAGGGCTTTGATCTAGTGAAAGATATCAATGGCAGGGGGGTTGGACAGGTGACCTTTAAATATCCCTTTCAACGAAAATTATCCCGACTCTATGATTTCATGATTTTTCAAGTTATTTTGACTTATCCTTGACACTTGAATAAAGAGGTCCACTAACACTTTCTAGTGGCAGTCGTGTAAGCGTTCAAGTATAAAAATATTTTCAATATCAAAATGAAGAATCAGTAAAAGATGTTGGATATGGCTCTTAAATGGAAAGAATTCAACACAGGCCAGCAAAAGTTGCTCTGATTTTGCCGTGTTGCTGAGCCCGTTCAGCAACAACAGCTATAGATTGCCATATTTTTTTCAGAATTATGTGAATAATATGATAAGTCTAAGTAGACAGGAAGAAGGACATGAAAGAGGTGTGATAAATAGTTTCCTTGACAGAAGGATGTGCTGCTCACTTCTGCAAGCAGCAATATAACATATTTGTAAGTGTGTTAATGTTCAAGCTTTGCCCAAGCTTAAAGGGATGATCCCAGCAGGGAATGGGGGAGGCTGTCAGCCTCACACAAAGTCTTGGCTGTTCACTTCCTCTATTCCTAACTTCTCTCCTTCTCCTTTAAAGCGTCATCTAAACCACTTTGGACCTAACCTTCAGACTGAGCTTGTTTTTTGTTTCAACAGAGGACTATGTGCTTTAAACAACAGCTTTCTTTCCAGTGTGCTTGACTTCTGTATCTATTTTCTACATAAATTTCTATCTTAAAAGATACATAACTGGCATAAATATTATGTATTTATGTATATACTTCTGTGTATATGTGTATGTTTTTATATAAATATGTATATTGTATATATGTGTATATATATAAACTTTACTGTTTTCCTCTATATAGTTATTTCGTTCTGTTTTATTCAATTCTTCCCAAAGCCTTATTATGTCTTAAAACAGCTCATGTCATTCATAAAAGATTAGAAAATCTCTTCTACTATTCTCTCTATCATACCAAACTTCATTCCTGTGTTGGTTTTTCATTTATAGCCTGGATACTAGCCCCTGTCAGCAGAGAAATGCGTATTCAGATGAACTTCTGGATTTGTTTCTGAGGTGATTATTTGTGCCTTTCAACAGGTGTGCAGTTCAGTTGTCAGTGACCTTTTCTGCTGCAGAGTTTTTGTAACCATTACAAAAGCATCACCTATGTGATCTGATTTCTGTAATGTCTAATTTACTTCAGATTCATCATCGTGGAAATAGGGATCGGTCCTGAAATATTGTTAGCTGTAGCTGAAATTACAGGATTAGACCACACACTTATGTACAATAACAATGAAATCTCATGTGCAGTGTGTAGTGACAAATCAAAATAACTCGTCACCATGATACAACATTACCAGAGCCACCAGAGCCCAGATGGTGGAAGGTATTTAGGCACCTAAGATTATTGATCTTGCACTATCTCACTCCATTATGAAATCAATGGGAACTGCTTGATGTTCAAGGCTTTTGTAAAATCAAGCTGTCAATTCAGGGACATAAATATAGATTTAGAAATCAAACATTGGACAACCTGGTTTTTTAAAAACTTGACCCTGGGAGACCAGCATAGCAATATTAAAGGTCATGTGCAAATCAAAGAACATTGACAAGAATGCTGTTTTGGGCATAGATTTTAAAGATTGACTCCAAAGTGGTACGAAATTACAAGTTGTAATGTAGTCTCTCTCTTAAATCAATCTGTGGTTCGTATTAGTACAACCACTTGATATGACACTGAATGCAACTTTGAAAATAAGAGCATTTCTTCTTTGCTTTCAGGAAGTTATAGTAGCTGATTTCTTTTTTTTTTTTTTTCCTGGTGTCAGCTTGAGTGAGTGCTCTTGATATTTTCTTCAGTTAAAATTAACACTGCCAAAAATCAAGGACCTTTGTTTCTTTGAAACTGTATTAAATAATTCATGCAGCAAAAGAAACTGTAAATCTTTGCTCAGAATAATAAAAAAATATCCTTAGATAGCTGCACTTTGTCTAGTTGATGCTTCCAGACTGCTGTCTAAAACAAGAAAGAGCTATGCAGGAACTGTAGTGATGTACCACTCTGTAGTGGTAGTGTAAAAGCCATAAGTACAATGATACTGCAGGACTAATCCTGTAAAACTGATGGATCTCAGAACTAAAGCCACATGTCTTATGAGGAGCTGCTGAGGGAACTGGGGTTATTTAGTCTGAAGGGAGATCTTATCGCTCTCTACAACTACCTGAAAGGAGATTGTGGTGACGTGGGTGTTGGTCTCTTTTCCCAGCTAACAAGCGATAGGACAAGAGGAAACAGCTTCAAGTTGCGCCAGGGGAGGTTTAGATTAGATATTAGGAAAAATTTCTTCACTGGAAGGGTTGTCAAGCATTGGAACAGGCTGCCCAGGGAAGTTGATGTCCAGGTTGAGTCACCATCCCTGGAGGTATTTAAAAGATGTGTAGATGTGGTGCTTAGGGACACGGTTTGGTGATGGACTTGGCACTGTTAGGTTAACGGTTGGAGTTGGTGATCTTAAAGGTCTTTTCCAACCTAAATGATTCTATGATACTATGATTCTATTTACTGCATGATGATGAATGGGATTTTTTCCTCTGATGCTAGTTACATACACATTTGTTCAAGGGAAGTATCTGTAACTGTAAGATTTTTTTACAGCAAATGATGCTTACTAGTCAGTTTTGCTCATATAGAAAATAATCTCTGGGTCAGTGAAAAAGAAATCAGGATTAATCCTAATGTTGGTTAGGGCTGGGCAAATACCACAACAAATTTCTGTATACATTCTTCTGGATTTCAGAGGATTTGAGGAAAAGAAATTCTGCATCTAGTCTCAGCTAGCTGGACTGAGGAGAGGGAAAGCAGTCTTGCCTTTAAGACACATGACTGGGGTTCATATAGTGGGGAGTTGTTGGCTTTACCATTTTGCTCCCTTGGCACGGATCTCTCTTCTGTGCCTGAGCTCTCACTTGCACTGTCCCTCTCCAGTGGTTTGTTTTATCCACAGAAGGAATAAGGCTGACAGAAAAAAAAAGGTGCATATTCGATTTTAAAAGCTGAGTTGTCTCATGTGATTGATCTCAGACTCTGATGCAGAAATTAATTGAAAGTGTGCATAGCTTTCTGAAGAATCACAGTGCACTTCCAGGCAAGTAGGCATTGCGGTCTCAGCGCTGGCACCCAGGCACTCACCCTGGACGCAGTCGGGCGATGGGTAAATGCATCCCTGCATGCATCCTGCAACCCCTGCCGCCAGCCCTTTCCACCACACCGTTCCTGCCCACGCACCCCAGCGTCCCCCCAGGGTGTGCAGAGGGATGGGGCACGCTCCGGCTCCTGCTGACGGTCGGGGAGCCGGCAAGGCATGTGTGCCAGGAAACACACACTGCACACTGCAGGCTTTCTATTGTCATGCATTCATGCAGTGCCTAACACAATCTTAGTTGAATTATTTACAGAATGTCCTCCACTATTTGTATTCTGCTTTATATTTGTCAGTTTGTAGCATTTTAACCTTTTTTTCATTCTGAAGTACTAACACAAATAAATACTACGGAGGTTATTTGCAGAAATTACAATGTGTATTCATATTGTGGCTTTTTCATGTAACTGAGTCAAATAACCTACTTTTGAGTTTAAAATATTACTATGAAGTAAAACCCAATTTGTTTTAGCCCTATGTGACACAGCAATATCACTGTAAGATTATACAGTCCCCTTAGTTATAAATGTCTTTACTACCTCTGGGACAGAAGAACTAATTAAAAATAAAATCAGTAATTAAAAGTTCCAAGCCTGTCAATAAAAATACAGAATCAATGTAATTTGAAATATTAGCAAAACAGTATAACTGGCATAGATCCTACAGAAGTTCTACTTTATTTGCAGATTGATTAAAAATTGGAAAGCATTAACATTAATTGCCATCTCTAAGGGATCTATACATTTCAATGCAGATATACTTTTATATCAAGAATTTCCCAGCTTTTCTTTCTATTTACATAATTCCATTGTAGATGAATAATTTTCATCATAATGTAAAGAACCTGTCATGAAAGTACAATAACTTCACAGTTCTGTGTTTCAGCAGTTCAGGATACTGTATTTATTTTCCCTTGGCAGGTGGTGATTTTGAAATTATTTTTCTTCACTGAAAACATCTAAAATATAAGTATCTCATTTCTTTCTTCATCTGCTTATTTGTATTTGTTTTTTAAAATTTTGGGGACAGAAGGGTTTGATAAGGAAAAAGAAAAAGACTGAGCTTCATATGGACATACACATTTTTTGGAGTGGTGATTTGAAACCTGACCAATTTAGAGTACTAAAAATATGGATAGTCTTTGTGAAATAAAGGTGATGTAAAACTACTACACAATTCTTGGCATTTTTTCTCATGGTGGAGAAGACACACAGAGAAAGAGATCTTTTTGTGTAACTGACATGATGGGGAAGGATAAGTGATATTATTCAATGAAGGCATGTAAATGCAACTCAGACTTCAAAAAATTGCCATGATCTTTCCGGGTTCTATGTAAATTTGCTCGACTATAACAAAGGAGACTCCTGCTGTGTAGCTAGGTTGAACTGAACCGAAATGATTACAGACTCCAGCTGTAGATCTTTACCCTACTTCTTTATGAATCCTGTATTGATGATATTATTTCCCAGAGTTACCATCTGTTGCTCGGTACCCCAAGACAGCAGTGTCTGTACTTGTTCATTTTACATATCTCATGGCCCTAATATTGACTGCAACCTCTTTGCTTAAGAAAGAGTTTCCTTGCAGCTGTAATGTTTATAACCACAAACATATTGTCAGTTTGCAAAAAGTACCTAGAATAGAGAGAGCAGTCCATAATACTGCGAACCAGTCACTTTTCAGTAACTAACCCTTCACAAATATGAATATAGACAAACAGGTATCCTTTTAAGAAATCCTTATATTGCACTTCCCTGTTGTAAAGTACGTCAACATGCTTCTTAGCACTATGCCCCCATGGTTCCCGAAAATAAAATAAAGTAACATTTTGACAGAAATTACAATTAACATGGATTTTAAACTTCTGTAGCTAGTCATTACATTGCACGATTTGTTTCTGCTATTTAAGACAGAAGGACTGGCAGGGGCTAACAGTTGTCTCCTGAAGGAGACTTTGCAGCCCAGGCTGTATTTAGTAGCTAGGTCCTATTCATATAGGACTGTAAATATGTAATTTATTTCATAGTATTTCCTGGTAATGCCATCAATCCTAGATGTGATACAGTAATCTAGGATTAGCAAAAGCGTTGGCAGTATTCCCTGGCTTTTCCTTTCTTTCTTCCCTTGAAACTGCTCCCCATGACCCGCAGTTCAGGCTGACCTACGCATCCCTCTGAGGGTGGAAAGGAAATCAGTGCCCTGCTGACCCCTTTACTCATGCTACCTGAGTGGTCCAGAAATGTAGGAAGAAGGCTGGCTCTGACGCAGCCCTTTTATCTTT
>NW_009212220.1:31750-50266 GCF_000690835.1 Fulmarus glacialis
GAAGCAAACAAAACCATCCTTCTGCTGACCCCTAACTGCTCAGAGTGAAGTGGGATAGACGCAGCAGCTGTGTATGCCGTATGTACAAGCTGTATCTCACAACCCACTGAGAAAGGAAGCTGCAGCAGGAGACTTGTTATTTACCTTGAGGAAACAATGCCTCCCTGGGTTGCTCAAGGGTTCATTCAGCTATTGCTCAGCCCTTTGTCCTAGGCTGTGCCTGAAGTCTCAAGCTGGCCCACAAGGAATTCCCTAACAGCTATTATGGTATGTCATCGCAGTTAAATCTCAGGATAATTCTGCAAGTAAATGATACAATTCAAAGGTCTGACTCTGTATCAAAGAGACTGATTCTAATACAGTAGCAGTAAATGTCTGATTCCTTTTGTGCAAGGTTTCCAAAAGTGGTTTTTTTTATGGTCCACCTTTTCATCTCCATCATATCAATTTCCAGGCGTGAAAAAAACAAATCCAAAATGTCTCCTAAAATGACAGTCTGCCTGCCCCTGACCGTGGAGCTTCTGAAATCATGCTGAGCATCTCATTAAAGGACTCTCAATTATGTTTGGCTTTCTGCCTGAAATTTGCATGTGAAGGGTGATTGCTAGCCTCAAGGAACTACTTTTTTCTTTTACCCTGAAAAATGACAGCTTCTGAAGAGAGAAATTTGCAAACTGTCCATGTTTATAGTAGGCCAAAGTCTTCTCTTTAGTGTTCCAGTCTAATATTTAGAGGAGTACTTATAGCCAGAGGACGAAGAGAGGGGAATGTAGGAGAAAGTAATTCCAATGCCCATGTGGCTGAAAATGGATCATTGCAATCATTGTTATTAACTTGGCCCCAAGCTTCTCCTCCAGCAAAGGAAAGAGCAAAATTCACTAGATGCCTTCCAAAATGAAAAAAAAAAAAAAAAGAAGAACCATCTCACAGCAAAATGTTATAATTTCTTCAGCTCAGAAGTCCCAAACTGTACTCACGCTTCTCACAGAAAGCAGCAGGCTTCTGCTGAGTGCAGAACAGGATTTGTCGACTCCTGTTGGCAAACACGAGTGGGGTGCAGGGAGTCTGCAGTCAATGTGCCTGCTCATTTCACTGGTATCTCTTACAGGAGGAAGGTAAACATTGACTCAGATTGCAATTTTCCCTGTATTTTTCACTTTGCTCTTTTGCAGAAGGACAAAATATATTCATTTGAAAATTTTATTCATCTTTTTCTTTCATTATATTACAGCAACACATTCTTAGTATGAGCACGATCTCATTGAAGGGACAAATCATAACAGACTACAGTTACTATTCCTTTTAATAAAAAGAAATTGCTATAGTGTCAGATGGCTTTCTACTAAAATAGTTGCACTAGTGCACCTAACAGGAGAATATGCAGAGAATGTTAACATTAATGTTAACTGCACAAGGTGAAGTTTTTTCCTCTGCTCATGCACAGGAACAATATTAATTAATTGTAAAATGGATAAAAGGTATAGTCTTGAAAATTAAGAGTGATTTAATGGAAAAGAAAATGGTCTGACCATTATTTAATATTAGTACTACATTAATGTTGTATCGGTGCTAAACAGTATAAAAACTATATCACATCAAAGGAGAAATAAGGAATTGCCTTTTTTTATTTGCTTTTACCAGCACCCTTTCCACTGTAAGTACTACAATTTAAATCACATACATGAATTGCAATGAGAATGTAAAACTAGATTTGCAGATACTACAGCTGCATTAAGCATTAAAATAAAACTTTTTTATTGTCAGTAAAAATATTTTAACATTGAAAATAATTTTAATTTCAAAATTACTTATACTTTAAAGTTCAGTGAATTAAAACTGAGACATCTACATGAAAACTAAATTCTAAAATACGCTATATTTGTTGCAAAAATATGTATAACAAGTCATTCGAACACTCTAAATATTTATTAGATATATTATGATTTTGTGCAATATAAACCGTCCATTTTGTCTCTGGCAAAGTAAATGTTTCTTATTCTTTCCCTTCAATAAATAAAAATACCCCTTTTCAAGAGAATTAAACTGAGCTGTTTTGATTGTAATTGAGCATTTTAAAGGATATATTTAACAATTCTCACACACTACAAACCACAAACTGGATTAAGGACAAAACAGTTCATTTAGTCCATTTGCTCTGTATCCATATTTCCAATAATTTCAAAATAAATAAAAACCTCATAAATTTATTTTGGGTTTTTGTTGTTGTTGTTTATACTCTGAAGTAGTTTAAAACACAGTATATTTGAATGTTAAAATAGTTTCAAGGAAAATTTTTAACGTGGAGAAGATGCTACTTCCTTCAAATTTCAGGAAAATCTATTCCATAAAAACGGATTGCTTTTATTTTGGAATGCCTTTGATTTTTTGTTTTTTTAGTGGCTTCTGATAATAATCTGTAAGAGATTGTTAAGAAAAAAAATTAACCTCATCAGATATTCTGTGCAGATCGCAAAATTCTCCTTCTGATAAATCAGCTCTGTTCTCAAAGTGACAATTCTTAGTTTGAGTTCCAGGCTGTACTGCAGCTCAATAAATTCGCGGAACAGAAGAAAAAGCAGAAAAATACTCCAGAATGCAAACTCTAGGAAAAAAAAAGTTATATATATTGTCTTTGTTGCTTAAAAATGAAGAGTTTTGTTCTGATATTTAGTTTCTTCTACTTCATTTTGTGCCTATGTTCTTGGTTCTTCAAGTCCCTAGTAGCTATTGTCATTGACTTTAATGAAACTGGTCTGAATGAAATAAAAAACACAGAAATCTCTCCTTCTGCTGGGCTCAGCCCAGCCAGCAAGCAGCCTGTGCCTTTAGCAGATGTTTCTGCTTTAAACTTAAGACAGCTAAAACTTTAGGTACTTGTTTTAACTACTGTTCTGGGTGCAAAAGCCACCACAGAATAGCATAGAAATTTGCCACCTGATGCCCACAACAAACTACTGACCTTTGCAGCAATATCACAACATGAATTTAGGACTGTGAACAATCAAACAGGTTTATAAAGGCATTATGTTAATGTCTCACCATTGCCCAAAGAGGCGTCTCCGTCAGGCAGCCCTGAGAGCTGCCACATGCCTTTGGTCCATGCGGACCACTGAGAGCGGGGGCACTCCCCGTGCACATTGCTTGAGCAACTCGAGTATTTACAGGGACACAGCATGGCATTGTGGTCTGGGATGGTCTGTGTTTCTGTCCCTGACTCTACTGCTGACTGCTCAGGGGATCTTCGGCAGTTAATTTTATTCCACATGTTGAGCATCGTTAGGCACTTGGGATCAGCAGTTATCAAATGGAGCTGGGTGGCTAAAAGCCACTGACAATCTGCGGCTTCATCTCCCTGTGTCTGTGTTGTTCTACCTGTAAAATGGGGAAAATACTTTTTGAGGAAAAACTGTTGCTGTTGACTAAGAGACACAAGAACAGTGAACTACCATTGCATGACCAAGCTGAAACAGTTGATTTTTCCCCTCTTATCTGTAACAGAAGCTCTTCCCTCTTCTCTCATAAAGCTCACAATGCCAGAAGCCTCCCACGCTTTATTTAAGGTACAGTTCTTTTGGTTTCACCATTAAGATGAGTATGTACGTACTCTTTGTCCTGTTCAGCTCAGTAACATGTTGTCCTGGTGTCAGCTGGGATAGAGTTAAATGTCTTCCTAGTGCTGTGGTTTGGATTTAGTATGAGAAGAGTGTTGATAACACACTGATGTTTTCAGTTGTCACTAAGTACCCTATCAAGGACAGCTTCCATGCTACCAAGGAGATGATGGGAGGGAGCATAGTCGGGACAGCCAGCTCAGCTGGGCAATGGGGTATTCCATACCATGTGACATCATGCTCAGTATATGAATGACAGGCGTGATCCAGGAAGTAGCGATCGCTACTTGGTTGCTGGTCAGCGCGGGTGGTGAGCAATTGCATTGTGCATCATTCTTTTTGTATCTTCTATCATTATTATTATTATTTTCCCTTTTCTGTTCTATTAAACTGTCTTCATCTCAACCCATGAGTTTTTCTCACTCTTACCCTTCTGATTCTCTCCCCGTCCCACTGGGGGGGTGGGGGGAGTGAGTGAGCAGCTGCGTGGTATTTGGCTGCCTGCCAGGTTAAACCATGACATGTCAAGACAACCCTTGGCCATTTTTTATTAGAAACAAATCACTGATCAATTTGATTCTATGGTCTCTGAGGGCATAGAGGAATTTTCATTTGTTATTTCATATAAGGAGCAGAGATTTGCCTCTAATGATTTAATTGAGAAAGACAGAAGAGGAAATAAGTAAGGTTTCTGTTTGACAAAAAGCATACAGACTTGTTTAATTCCAGTGGGATTCCTTTAAAAATCAAAGATATTCATCACGACATTTCTGGTTTGGGTCTGTATTTAGGTTTTAGGAAGTGAAAGAAAACAGGATCCAATGGGCAGAGCACCGAGTATAAAAGACACTGGGTTAAATGCCTAGATTAATTTTTGGTCATGTAGTCTTAAAATTCTCAGCTTTGAGTTAGCACCAACAGGCAAGTTTTAGGAAAGGTCCCTCATTCTTCTCCTCTTCTCACTTGGTCTTGAGTAGATAGCAAATCCTTTTGGATAACAGCAAGTCCTTTGACATCATTTAGAACAGTTAAAACCAGGAGGATTCTTCTTATGAAACCTACCAGCACCTGAATGACATACAAAATGCAGAAACTATGTAGTAAATGAAGTTTGAATATTTCCTTAGCAAAAAGAAAGGACAGCAAAGCTCCCAACACATTGTAAGAGCCGATCATATAATTATCACAACAGGTAAATTTTTGCATAGTGAAACATCCATGATTTGGCTTTAGATTTTTTGCCATGCTTTCATGTCCTGCTTTTAACCAGGTACGTTTCTTACCTCCATTCTTCTCCCACTGCCTTGTAATTCAGTGCAAACTTTCATTAGATTGTACTACAAATACAAAAAAACCTTTAGAGTCTTGAAAAAGCAATTATTTTTACCAGCAGTAATATTCCCCCAACAGAAAAAGATGGGTAAGTTAGAGAAAGGGGCCAACCTGGAAGTATGGCCTACAGTCTATTTTCATTCAATCACAGCACGACTGTACAACAAAAACATAGTCATTTTATCTTTCATAAAAGAACACCATATGTTAATTCTGGGCTAATTATTTCTCATTAATGCCTTTTAAAAAAAATTGTTATAAAAAAGGGAAGAGGATTTTCCAGTCATTTGTTTCTCAGAGGATTGTTTAGTACACAGGACCTGACTGAGAAAGGCACTAATTAAGTGGTAAATACTAGGCA
Source organism: Fulmarus glacialis (assembly GCF_000690835.1). Taxonomy (NCBI): domain Eukaryota; kingdom Metazoa; phylum Chordata; class Aves; order Procellariiformes; family Procellariidae; genus Fulmarus; species Fulmarus glacialis. The sequence goes on from NW_009212220.1 coordinate 37,055, forward strand.
CAACAATAATCCAGTTCCTATTGAGCCAAGGAATTGGTAGGCATTTAAATACAACTGAAAATGAATATGACTTTGCATGAGTTTAGGGATATGTTTATTCGTATCCTTAGAGTTAGATACATACTTGGTGCTTTCCTGAGTTAACACATGCAAGTCACAAAAATTTGTGATTGGTATTTTTCAATGTGCTGATACTTTTCACTGTTTTATTCTGTTGTTAGAACTTGTTTGCTGTTCCCTTCATAGCTGTGAACAAACCAAGCAGCAGCAACAGCACACAAACAAGCAGTATCTTGGTAATGTTCTCTGTTCTTAATTTCTGATGGGGAAATGCAGCAAGAAGAAGTAGCTACAGACTTTTCTATCTGACTCACACAGGGCAAATATTTCTTGCCAGAATAGTCGCCCAAGGGCTGAGTGGGTAAGGAAATACTTAGAGCACTATCTTTTACTGATTATTTTAATACAGTGTTAGTTTGAAGGTTTATGCATAGCAACACGTATAACATGTCAATATTCTCTTATTTAGAGCTTTGACAGCACCATGTAATCGTATCACTTGCATACCAAATTCCAAGCAGTTAAAAGGATCTGCAGTTTTGTTAGGGACAGGACTGAATATGCCAAATAAGGCAATATTTATATTTAAGCGATTCAAAGGGATGCTGAATTTTCTAAACTATCCACCAAAGCAGTTCCATGAAAGACCAAGGCTAACGTCACATCTTGGATTCAGATCTCAAATTCATCAAGCTACCATGGGCATAAGTGATATTTAAAATTTTGTACCAGCATACCTATGGTAAGTTATAGGTAAGAAAAAATCTTTTTCCTTTCACCAGTACTGAGATTATGGAGTATGTCTGTGGATGCTTGCAACTGTTTTAAGAGAATTTTTCAGATCTGGTCTATGTATTATTTTAATACCACTGTTAGGTTTTTCTGTTCCATCCTCCCCACACACTCTCCTTCCCTCTATGAAGAACTGGAAAGAAAATTTCAGTTATTCCTTTAAATCATCTGAATAATAAGTGTTTCCCTAGGTAATTAGAAGTTACATAGAAACAGAAACAAAGCAAAAAGTGTATGGGAGGTGGAGCAAATGAAGAAGGTGTTCCCATATAAGAACATAACAGCTTTCATACAAAGTTTGAATCTTAATTCTTTTCAGTTGTTTTAGGATATGATCACTATAAACATTTTTTGCCATATGCACTTTGTTAAAATATTGAAAACATTTTTTTTGTATTAAATTAATTTTAAAGGCACTGCTGAAGGCCTCATACTAGATATAAACAGTATTGTCGAACACAGATCTGTGTCTTTCCCATGGTTTTCTAATAATTCTAATAGTTTTAACATGAATAGTGAAATTAAAAAGAATATAAAATTTGTGGAAGAAGCATTCAGTGGATGGATATACTGTAGAATGATAGTCCATAGTATGGAATAGTATGGGAAGTATGGAATGCTAGTTCATAGTATTGAAAAAAAAAAAAAACAAACCAAAAACCACCTTTCAAACAAACATTATGTGTCTGTTAATAGTTCAGTTTAACATAAAATTTTAAAAATAATTTTTAAAAAATCCTTTATTATTTGTGTCCACTAATTGCAAGCATTTTGTTTGCTTTCACTATGAGCACCTCTGCAATATTCCCACGAACTGGAAGCAAATTTAATTTTAAAGTAGAAGGAGCTACGGTTACAATTTTAAAAAGTTGCTCTGAATATTGGGTAACCCCACCTGCAAGGCTGGTCTAAATCTTCTTTCCCCAAAATGAGCCAGACATTGCTTATGTCCTCTTTTCATAAAGTTAGACTCTGGGTTATTTTCATTTAGACTAACACATTTTTTCTCCTAATACACCAAAATCAGCTGGAATAGAAAAAAACAGAATCTAGAGAAAGAGAATTTAACATTTTTTTCCTAAATAATAAACACTAATGACCGTTCCCCTTAACAAATCCTCACCTCCATCTGGCTGATCAGGTACTTACCCCCAGCCTGTTTCATCCTATGTTTGAAACTCACCAAAGTGCTCCTCAGGACCAACAGCTTTTCCAGTCCAAAATCTTTAAAGGGCTTATTGGTTCTCAGAAGGTGATACTGAATTTTCTCTTTTTTTTCTCTTGCTAGTTGCTTCACTGCTGGAACCTTTACAGCTGTGTAAACAGAATTGTAGAAGGGTGCAAAAGAGCCTAAAATTAAGCAAGAATTATGTTTATCCCTGCTTCTAAATTCACACATTTTTTTCTTTTCTTTTCTTTTCCTTTTCTTTTCTTTTCTTTTCTTTTCTTTTCTTTTCTTTTCTTTTCTTTTTTTTTCTTTTCTTTTCTTTTCTTTTCTTCTCTTCTCTTCTCTTCTCTTCTCTTCTCTTCTCTTTTCTTCTTTCTTTTCTTTTCTTTTCTTCTCTTTTCTCTTTTCTCTTTTCTCTTTTCTGTTCTCTTCTCTTTTCTTCTCTTTTCTTCTCTTTTCTTCTCTTTTCTTTTCTTCTCTTTTCTTCTCTTTTCTTCTCTTCTCTTCTCTTCTCTTTTCTCTTCTCTCTTCTCTTCTCTTCTCTTCTCTTCTCTTCTCTTCTCTTCTCTTCTCTTCTCTTCTTTTCTCTTCTCTTCTCTCTTCTCTTCTCTTCTCTTCTCTTCTTTTCTTTTCTTCTTTTCTTTTCATCCTGTTAGGCAGCCCCTTCTTAACTTAAATAACCTTTGGGTTCTGTCCTGCTTTGATGCTATGACATGTTTATACAGCTAACCCCTTGAAGAAAGCCCCCGAATGGGTATCACAATAAATTTTTTACTCCCTACCAGTAACATAAATGTGAAGACAGGGGTTGAAAGGCTGTAGTAGACATCTTAGATCTGCCAAAAAGTAAATACTGCAGGTACTGCAAAATAGGTCCTTTGATCAAGAGGGGAAATTTCAGTTCAAAGAATAAGGGCTTCATATCTAGTTTAACTGTGTATGAACAGGTAGCTGGCACTGTTAGTTAGAATCAATAGATCTCCTTTTCTTTTTCCTTTTTCCTGTAAAGTGCAACCAGTTTTCTTTGATGGCTCCACCTTCCAGATAAGGAAAAAAGATGTCTCTTTTTTCTGTAAAACTTTTTTTTTTTTTTTAAAACAAGTGACAGACTTCCACTCTATTCTCTGTTTTTATTGCCCAGAGAAACACCTGCATTATTCTGCGTATAGTTATCAGTGTAATCAGATTTATTCTAAACACAGCCTGGGTTACCCCTCAGACCTATCATGAGAACAGAAGTTCCTACAGAAATGTTTCTAGAACATTAAATCCACTTCTTTGACACTTTGTTAGAGCAGAAGTCAGAAATTAGGCTGTGTTTGTTCTGTTTTTTTTCCTAAGGACAAAGGAAAAATTTATCTAGTCACATTCCAACAGGCTAGTAATACCAGTAGAAAGACTTTTTCTATCTACTGCACCAAGTTAATTACTTGTAACTGTGTTTATTTTATTTTATTTTATTTTATTTTATTTTATTTTTATTTTTATGTGACATATGTAATTTGCCTAAACTGTTGTTCTGCATGTGTAGTGTTTATAACCATGTGTGAGAGAGCGTTAGGTTTATAATGTCAGCTTTATACCTAACAAACAGCATCTACCACAGGGATGAAAGCAAAAAGAAATTGCACAAACATATTACTTCTGAAACTATTCTATTGTATCAGAAATAAAAATAGTACGAATCTCCTCCAAACACTTCTTGTGTTACTTTTAGTCACAGGGGTAGGAATGCCTTTTTACCCTATTGTTTGGCCCTTACGTTGTCTTTATTTAATGCATGTAGACTTTTTTTGTTAGATGTCTTTATCTAAGTGCATTTGTGAAAGAAGACATACTGGGTCCTCAATCTTGTTCTGTAATTTGAGCTTGTAGATTTTAATCATCAGCTTTGTACCCTAATGCAAAAGTTAAACCCCCAGTTAAACTCAGCTATAAATGCAAATATCTCTCTGCTCTCTGAAGCTTGAATGCCTTCTACAGGTCACAAGGTTTGGGTTTGGAGTTTAGAAAAAGTGGGGATTGAAAGATCCAGACAGGTTTTCTGGAGGGCTGGGAAAGATGGGACTCTTGGAAACCTGCAGTACCTTTCCTAAGGGTTGCACCATAAGAGCTAGTAAAATGCAGAACGTTTATCTGCTTTCCAGGACCTTTCTGGGGAGGGCTGGAGAATCTCAGTAAGATTCTAGAAACTAAATGAAGACTGTAAAATAGACGACAATCGTTGATGACATAAGATTTGTCATCTGTAGAAAAAAACCTTCTTTAGGTTATTTTTTCCCCTGAGATTTAATGTCTAAGCTTGTCTGTTTAATATCCTAACATATTTTTAGGCCTTCTGTGTTTCCAGATTTCCTTCCTAAAGTGTGTGCATGCTGCTGTGGGTTCACCTGCTTGCAGAAATGTCTGAAGAGGCAAAATCTTTTCACTATTCTCAATCATCTGTTCTAGCTTGTCTTCAAAAGCTAATCTTTCTCCCTTTCCTTTTATCAGATTACTCTCTTCTTTTTCTCATTTTCCAAATCCCAAAGAAGTTTTCCTTTAGAGGTACTTCCATCTGAAATTCATTTTTTTCACTATCAATCTCATCAGCTGTCATTTGTTATCTCAATCCAAAGCACATCTCTTCTGTACTCATGCAGCCCAGTATTTCTTTCATTTAGTTACTGGTTTTGATCTCAGATTTGGCATGTACTACTGTTTGAATGGTGCCATTGATTTAGTTTTGCAGATTAAAATGTATCATATATACAGTGGAAAAACATTTGCTTTGTGAAGACTGGAACCATGAATGAAACTCCCTCTAAAACCCAGGAAGTTTATTTTGCAATATATTAATTTTCATAATATAGGGTGTTAAAATACTTTATTGGAATATTGAAATGGAATTGTTTTCTCTTCCAGTTTTGATGTAGCTTTCTTATACATGAAGATTTACTATGTAACCCAAAGATAGGAACTAGAAATATTTAAAATCACTAAATGGGTATTAAAGAAATGGACTGAGGTAGCACAAAAGTACTCTGCACTGCCAGTGGTGCTCCTGCTCAGCGGGAGATAGATCGTTAGCTGCTGTAAATCAACATAACTCCAGAAGCCACTGGAGCTGCACCAATATATGCAAGCTGAAGTTGCAGCCCTGGAAAACAATAGGCTAGTAAAGATAGAAATAATGGAAAGTAAAATTAGCATCTTTCTAAAAAAAAGATTGTCTTTTGCTATTTATTATTCTTGTGGCACTGAGGTAATAACAAACAGCCAGTCTGAAAAAACAAAAGGTAATTCTGACCAGCAGGAAAAAGGGTCCAGGATAACGGACCCAAAGTCCAAACACAGCCTGACTGTGCTGCTGAAAAAGGGGTTGGGTTTTTTCCATTCATGAGAACGTACACAGTCATAATAACCAGGATACATCAAAGTTAATCCATCTTCTATAACAGAAACAGGTATACTGGATCAAGTTATAGCTGTAGTAGCTGTAATTCAGCATGTCTTTGAATATGACTGGTACTGTATATTATGAAATAGAATACAAGAAGATCAGGTAATGCTTCCTTTGATTTTTGGGACTTCTTGGGACAAAAGTTGCATTTACATCTGCAAAAGCCCTGCTAGACGTTTCTTCCATTAATTCTTCTGATTTATTGTTGGCATCGTACCTGACATAGTAGCAGCAACTTCTGTGGCTGTGTTGGTCATTCAGTTTTAAAACTCATTCTTTAAAAAAATAAACTAAGCAAACCCTGTATTTGATCATATAATTTGGTAATTTTGACTGAATTCTATGCCATAAAATATGTTTTAAAGATATGCATGATCAGTATTTTAAAGAAAATAACAGTCATCTCTCAAATAAGGAAGTTTATCCAATCTCCATCTGCTTCAGTCCGGGAAATCAGTCTTGGGAAATTAGCAACATTGAGGAATAGCCACCTTGATATGTGCCTGTTTATAAACTGTGGTTTCTATGCTATGGTTATTTGTCTACTTTTGTACTACATATTATGGAGATATAGTAAACTAAACTGTAACAGACTTGTTCGAGAACAAATGTTGTTACTGCAGCTGTATACAAACATCTTATGATGACTCATCTTTGCTACTTATTCCTTCCCCCCCCAAAAAAAAACAAAAAAACAAAAAAACAAACCAAACCAAAACAAAATTTCCAAGGCAAAAAACTGCCTCAGGTGATGTTTAAAGTCAGATTTTTGTCACAAATTCTGCAAGAACATTTCAAGTTACCACAAAATGCAACAGGCTAGGATAATTTGCTAAACCAGTCAGTTAACAACAGTTACTGCTGCTGTTAGCAACACCTTCAACTTCTTTTTCTTCCTGATTCTAACTACACTGAACAAATCTTTGGCTAAAACTCTAGCTCAATAGTGGCATAGCAACTGGAAATTGATATTTTCTAAATCTCAAGGTCATCTTCACATTATTTTAAACAATATACTGCATTGCACTGTCAATCCCTTCCCTTATTAATTTTGTACATTCTTGTACTATTTCAAAGTGAATGTGTCAGTTAATAGCATTCTGGATAGATCTGACTAATGCAGAGCCTTATTTTTCAGCACTGTTTTTAAGGAAGGTGCACTCAGAGTTCCCCAGCTCTAGAATCAGAATTACTAGTTCCACACTCAAAAGTCACTTTCACAGAAGGTGAAAACTATCTGGAAGAAAAAGTCAAGTTATTTAAAACAGCTGTGAACACAGTTTCTTACTTTACTTATCACAAAAAGTTAATTTTATGGGTGTTACTTGACAAAAATACTTATTTAAGTTGATGAGTATCATGCAAGCTAGAAGACACAATTGGTCTCCGTTCACCAAATTCAGCTACTAGTAATGTGCAACACTCATTTCTGTAAATTTGTCTATCATTACTTTGTGAATCAGAATTATTCAAATATAGACCAAAAGGTATATATAATGCACAAGTTTGGCTCCCCATCTGTCTCCTAAAATCTGCTCTGTCCAACATATTTGCATCTGGCATTTTGGCTTCATCTTTTGTCGGTATTGAGTTTGTTCTCAAGCAATGATGTCCTTAAGGCTAAGTAATGTTCAAGTCTGGGCTTTAAATTGAGGATAGACTTTGCTTATACTGTGAAACTATTGTGAATGCTGCTATTCATAAGACCTTTATTCTATGTCAAATCTGAAATATACCAGGCCAATAGTATTAAAAAACTAAAATACTTGTTTTCCCCAAGACACACTGGAATAGATAAAGAACATTACTTTCTGTTTCACTGTGCTTCTGGTTCAAGGCTATTAGCTCAGGTTTGCAGAAGGAGTTTATTCTACATTACTAACTGCAATAGCTCTGTTATATATCACTACATAGTGGAAAAATACCTGAAATTTCTGGTAGAAAATACCACATCACTCATCTTTCTTGTGCTTAGAAACTGAATTATTCACTGGAAAATAATCACACTGCTATCTCCTTTAAAACACATCTTTTTCTGTTCTTCCCTACTCTCTTATGGTCATTCTGGAAGGTCTCTTTTGTATATATTTGATGAACAGTTGAGAGTCATGCTGCTAAATACTGTTTTGTCCCAATGAGCCTTCCATTGCCCAGTAAAGCTTTTATTTTAAGATTCAGGGTTTGTTCTTATAGGTAACTTGTTACCTTTGCTATAGTCAAGCCATTACCAGGCTTCTGTCCTCTGTTTTTCTTTAGAAGGATTTTCATTATGGTACTTTTCAGCTCTTACGCCACATACTTTGGACTGTGGTTCATAAATAAAGGTAAAACTAATTACCATCAAGCCCTCTTTTACCCAGGATTCCAAAATCAAACTGGTGTTAGAATCAGGGCTATTCATCTATTTTAATTTCAAAACCCCGCTCAGTAGTATGCACAGATTTTGGAATCCTGCTCCTGACTCCTCTCTGAGGGCCTCTCTCAAACCCTGTCTGTCAGCACTGGTAATGAAGAAGATCCTAGTGCTTTGTATTGGTGGTATATAAATAAATATATATTTATAACGTTATAAATATGAAGTATCATGTGTAGAAGATATCATATTATATATATTATAGATAATATATACTACCCTCTCCTCTCCTCTCCTCTCCTCTCCTCTCCCCTTCCCTTTTTTCCTTTTTTTCCTTTTTTCCTTTTTTTCCTTTTTTTCTTTTTTCCTTTTTTGCCTTTTTTTCCTTTTTTCCTTTTTTCCTTTTTTTCCTTTTTTTCCTTTTTTTCCTTTTCCTTTTCCTTTTCTCCCTCCCTTATATTGCAAATTTTCCTGTGTTCCTCCTGCTCCCAAGGCTTTCTTTTTTTGTGTGTCTTCTGCCTACGCATTAAGACCTGCCTTTGAACAGACACAATACCATTCTGTTGTTAAAATATTGCTCAGTCAAATTATATGAGATCACGACATACATGATCCCAGAAAAACAGTGGAGAAGTTGAATATCCAGCTACCCCTGCGTGAAGGCCAGAGACTTCTGTCTGTAGTCAGGGGACAGACTGCACTCCACCTCCGCCCCTGGGTGAAGGTGTGCAATGCCCTTTGAAATGAATCAAGAAAAGTGTTTAACATCCAATTAACAAGACACTAGCTAAAAAGAGCAAGAGAGATAGAATTAAGATTATGGATAGATCTGACTGTCTTATTTTTTCTAGGTTTCTTTTGGGTTAATGGAGACTAAGCAGAAGCAGGCCCTGCAGGGTCAGTTTGTGCAACTGCAAAGGCAGTTGCGAAACTGCAAAGGTTCTGTAATATCAGGCACATGAGAAACAAGAAAGAACACACCTATAAAATAAAAATAATGTGGAGTTAGAGGCTTGGTGTGCTAGAGACTCTACAAACAGCTCACACACACCACTGCCAAGGTTAATATATAAATAAAGCACTTTGGATGTGATGTTGCAGTATTATCTCATCTAAATAATGAATCAACGCTGAGGTGAAAAAGTCCCAGTGCCCTAGCAGCTCTCCAGTTTTTCCTGCTACCCAACATTTGAAAACACCATGAGCATCAGTATTAGCAGTTTCAGCTCTTCTTTTTTTAAACAGGTAGCATCATGATTCAGTTTGTTTCCTAAGTCTTAGAAAAATTAACATCCACCAAGTGGAACCTAGGGCTTTGCCAACCCTGTGTTTTTGTGGATATATCTATAACCATGGTATCTAGAAGCTTTGCTAGCCTAGGTCAGTGTGTCTAAGGTTACTTAGGAGATAGGGACAGCTGTAGTTGGCAGTAACTGTTCAAGAGACAGTTTTTATTTAGACGATAAAGACAAACTGTTCTTATTTAGAAGAACTGAAATGATGTGGGTACAGGAGTTTAAGTGGTGATGTCTGTGCCAGAAGTAACTCTTCTGTTTTTGATAACTGGGATAGCATTTTGAATGCGCAAAAGTGTTTCAAAAGGAAAAGCCTGCATGTTAACTTCCAAGAAGATTAAAAAAGTGAAGAGCAAGTTCTCAGAATTAGAGGAAATCTCTTTATGAGACTGTGAGATAGGAGCGCACAGTGACTAATACGTGCATTGAGTCACATTTGATGAAGAGTCTAGTGCTGTTGTGTAACAGACAGTATATAGCAGACCTTCCTTGTACAATGAAATTTTTGCTTATGGGATGGCTCATCTTGTGCTGTGAAATCGCAGTCTGAAAGCATAACTGTTAGGTACTACCCACGCTGCACCACAGACGATTTGCTAGATCGTTCTGAAGGGTATTTACTGGTGGCATTAATGCATTCAGAGGTACTGGATTCCAGATTTCAGAAACTTGAATGTCAGATCAGATCTAATGTAAGATTAGTTACTTCCATGGAATTATAGCAGGATGGTATTATTTCATTGTAACTTTACAGAATTAGAGAATAACCACATTTTTGTAGAGTAGGTAGAAATTTTATCTTCAGCTGTTTTGTCATGTGTAGTTTATGCACAGGACTAGCTTGTCTAACACTGTAATGCTCTACGAGAACACATACAGCACAAGAGCAAGAGAATATTCTCCCTCAGCTTGACACAATATTTCAAGTATATTTTGACAAGACATAAAATCACATCAAACTGAGTTCACACTTTATTAAGATTAGCATATCAAATTTCATTTTTCACACAAGTAAGAACATAGACGTGCTTGCATTTACATACACAGAGGCTGTGTCATGCCCCTGATTCAACACAATAACTCCAAATGCACAAGGTAAAAGAGATGGGAAACAGTCCTGCTATCACAAAAGCCTACATCCTGGTAAGCAGGTATTTACTGATTTTCACTGGGCTATATACCTGAGCTTTAGTGGAAAATGCCACTAATTTTTCTGACAGGATATTCTTTATTTACCTGTGTGAATACACATTCTGAGTAGGAATCTACATAAAAATCTACATGGTAAAATTTTTTCGCAAGAGCATGACGTGGCTGAAACAAGAGTTTCCCCATTCAGCTAGCTTCACAACTGGCTTCTTATATTACAAGCTGTTACATAAAAAGCAATTATTTCCAGTAGCAAATATGCCTTTTAAAATAACTGGAGAGAGTCTGCTGTCAAATGCTGACTCCAAAACTGCAACTTAGCGTGCCTGAGCAAGGGATACAGTATTTGTCTTCTTAACAATGCAACGGTATGCTATAGGGAAATTAGGGTGCCTGGTTTTGTTTGCCAACCAGTGAAAATATAAAATACAACAGAAGAGATTGGCACACCTCCAAATACAATCACATGGCATTATTTCTTTCAATATGTACTTTCAACTAACTTTCTCTGTCTGATGACCCTTTCATTCACTTTTATCTATATCCTTGTTCTCTCTTTTTGTTAAAAGGTGAAATGTCCTTTTGAAAATCAGTCTTCTGTAGTGAGTGCAAAGTAATTGGTTTCTTTTATGTCAACCTTTTAACCAAAAAAAAAGGGTATAGGGCACCGTGAAATTATCAAGGCAATTGAACCTGCGTGTTTCACACAGAGAATTAACATTGTTAGGTGAAGCTGTGAAGATAAAATCTCTAGCCCTGAAAATTTTTATTGTGAAATGGTTTTCTTATCAGTGAGGTTAATGAAGATGTCAGCAAATGGGATGACGTTTTGCCAAATGGAATTGCTTTCACCTCTAATCCAACTTGGAAAAGGTGTTAATCAGTACATTAATCTTATCAGCATCTGAGAAGACGGCTTTGAAACTGGCCATTTCTGTTTTTCATTAGGAAAAACTGAAAAGATAATTATTCTCAAAATCCATATTACCAATATTATTCTTCCTTCTCAAGCTACTTCAAGTGCATACTTTTGCAAAGATACGACAAGGATGGATGCGTGGGCAGTGGAAGGGTAGGTAAAAGGATTACTTGCAAACGGAGCTGAACTTTCTATGGAGTTTTCAGGACATGCTTGAACAGCCTTTTTCATTAACAGTTATGAAAACACTTGGGAAATCTTTGCATGTATAGCCATCCCTAAACCAACAGTATCTCTTGTAGTAAAATATTGTAAAGTATGACTTCTTAAAATTATAATGATAACACAACATGAAACAAGATTTATAGGATCACAGATGCCATATTGGTTAGCAAGGAAAATGGGTTTATTTTAATTGATCCTGTGATTGTGTGATTCTGTTATCCTTGTGAAAGACCTTCATCGTGCAAAGTGCTTATTTCTAAGTATTTATGAAAAACTTTGCAGAGAACATTGGAATATATTGTGCTTGGATTATGTGATACTTTCAGATAACCTTGCTACAGAAATAAGATATTGCCATTTACATTTGTATATCTCTTGTATCTCTTACTGTGCGCTATGAATGTTCCTTGAAAGTGAGATGATATGAATTCACCAGTGCTAATCAAATCCTGCTGCAGCTGAAGGAGGTATTAAAATTGTTTAAGTCATAGAGCACAAGAAGTATGATGTTATATATTTTGTTTATTTATGTTAACACAGGTTGTTTGTTTTAAAATTAACACGTGAATAAAATATAACTTTGTAAATGTTTGTTTGTTTTGTTTTGTTTTAAATAAAATACAGGGAGAAAAAAAAAACATAACTGAAGGTCTTAGCGTGAGGGCCAATAAAACAGGGTCAAACCTCTAACTCTGTCACTAGTTTTCTGGCCCTGAACAAGAGAGAAAATGTTTTTAAAGTCTTTTAAATGACTGGGAGAAGAGTGGGAAAAGGTTGTTCTAAGGCTTCTGCTTGAAAGAGACTTTGGCATGTAAAGGAGGACTCAGTAGGAAACAAACTCCCAAATAATGCAGCTTGAAACTCTGACCTTAATCTCCACCTCAGTTCCTTATCTGAATAATAAAGATAACAACAGATCACATCCAGACAGGGATCCTTCACAGTCAAATTCGTTCACGATGGTAAGGTACATAGACATGTTGATCTAAGTGAAAAAAGAGAATTCTCCATCTCACAGGAAAGATGAAATTAAAACTTTTTAGTATTTATGATTTCTAGTACTAGTTATACTCCCTTTACTCAAGGGTCAAAATAGAGCAGATGATACACATGGAGGTTCCTTTTTACGCCTCCAAATTTAAAAAAAAAAAAAATTGACAGTCCTAGCTAAAAAGCAGTGGTCTTGGCAAGCAATGAAGTCATGTTTTGTCCCATTTGAACTACCAAAACTCCCAATTACCAAGATTATTCTGCAGGTGGGGAAAAGAAACAGCAACTGTCAGAGAAAAGAGAAGAGTATTATTATTCATTACTAATGGCTCCTCAGAGGAAAAGGAGACAATTTAATCTCATTTCTTCTTGCACAGCATAGGCGTTGCTGTTACTAGGGTATCTGCTTTTCCATCTTGTACAGAACTGATTCTAAGTTGCCACCAAGGTGACATTCAATTTTGGTGATTCATGCAGAAAGAGACTTCAAGTCCTTAAAATAACTTTTACTTTTCATTAGGGATTTCAGAGCTCTGAGGCTTTAATCACACTTTACAGTATCAGTATGTTGGGTTGACCCTGGCTGGATGCCAGGTCCCTCCAAACTGCCCTATCACTCCCCCTCCTCAGCTGGACAGGGGAGAGAAAATATAATGAAAGGCTTGTGGGTTGAGATAAGGACAGGGAGATCACTCAGCAATTATGCTCACAGGCAAAACAGACTCTACTTGGGGAAATTAGTTTAATTCATTACCAATCAAATCAGAGTAGGGTAATGAGAAAATAAAACCAAATCTTAAAACACCTTCCCCCCACCCC
>NW_009212220.1:50296-73500 GCF_000690835.1 Fulmarus glacialis
GGTGCAGGGGGACGGGGAATGGGGGTTGCAGTCAGTTCATCACACATTGTCTCTGTTGCTCCTTCCTCTTCAGGGGGAGGACTCCTCACACTCTTCCCCGGCTCCAGCGTGGAGTCCCTCCCATGGGAGACAGTTCTCCATAAACTTCTCCAATGTGGGTCCTTCCCACGGGCTGCACTTCTTCATGAACTGCTCCAGTGTGGGTCCCTTCCATGGGGTGCAGCCCTTCAAGAACAGACTGCTGCAGCGTGGGTCCACCACAGGGTCACAAGTCCTGCCAGCAAACCTGCTCCAGTGTGGGCTTCCCGTGGGGTCACAGCCTCCTTCAGGTGCATCCACCTGCTCCAGCGTGGGGTCCTCCTGCAGATGGATATCTGCTCCACCATTAATCTCCATGGGCTGCAGGGGGTCAGCCTGCCGCACCATGGTGCTCACCACGGGCTGCAGGGGAATCTCTGCTCTGGTGCCTGGAGCACCTCCTCCCCCTCCTTCTTCACTGACCTTGGTGTCTGCAGGGCTGTTTCTCTCACATATTCTCACTCCTCTCTCTGGCTGCTACCGTGCAGGGTTTTTTATTTTCCTCTTCTTAAATCCGTTATCCCAGAGGCACTACCACTGTCACTGATGGGCTCGGCCTTGGTCAGCAGCAGGTCCATCTCGGAGCTGCCTGGCATTGGCTCTATCAGACATAGGGGAAGCTTCCAGCAGTTTCTCACAGAAGCCACTCCTGTAGCACCCTAGCTACCAAAACCTTGCCGTGCAAATCTAGTATAATCAGTTACTGCTATGGTCTTTTTCACTTTGTGGAAGACTGAAGTCAACTCCTGAACAAAATTAATTATTAAGTCTTGCTCATCGCATGTCAGTGCATCCACTAGAGTCAAGTGATTCTTGAGTGTAAGTTCATGTTTATGGCTTCTAAATTTAGAGGGCACATGCGATCTCTGAATGGGCTTGTTGGGGAAATACAATGTGAAATTCTGCAGACCATTATGTTTCTTAGATGATGTATATTCCTCTTATACTAGAAACTCTATGCTCACTGTGAATGGTAGTCAGAAGTTTGAATCTGTTTCAAGAAAATTTTTAGACACAAAGAAGTGCCCATAAAATATTTACATCAAGATTACCAAATTATAAGATGTCCGTGCTACTTTTCTTTCTTACCTGTCTCTGATATGAGTTCATTAAAAATGCAGCATCATTATTTTTTCACTATCCCCAAAATAAAAGGCACTTTGTGGCTTCTTTGATCGGTCATACTGAACAGCAGCAAACCTGGTTGTCTTCTGATGCAGGTGTTTTAATGCCTAGAAGTGTGTGAAACATCTTTTAATAAAACTGTAGGACAGAATAACTTCTGTCACTAGTCATGGGTAAACAATGCAAGTCTTTGATTGACAGGGGCCTTAGTGCAATAGGACATAGTAGGAGAAAAGCAATCAAGGCAGAATTTAGGCAGAGAAGAGAAAGAATAAGATTAGTAGCAACATCATGAATCTAAATATTGATACTCTTGTCCTGTTGCTGACACAGGTATGCAGTGTCTTGTGTGTACCTTAAATGACGTGCTTCAGAGTCATTGGCAGGATCAGGAGTGGTGATTCTTGCCTTTTAAATCTTATATTAGTTTCAGTTTTTGTCTTTCTTGCCTCTCTTGTCTCCAGGGTATGTGATATCTGAGACTGAGGAGGTGGTGGAATGGAGGAAGTGTGTAGGTACAGAAGTTCACCAAAGCCTTTCTGAAATCTTTCAGTGACTATCACAGCTTAGTTACAGCTGGAAATGCTGAAAATGCTGCATACATGCTCTCCAAGGTTTTTCAAGACAAGCTGACAGGCCAGCAGGCAGTTTTTTCCATGACATCTACTGTGAAGAATCTGCTTTATGTACTACAGCTTCTATTTCCTTATGTTGTGCAGTTCAGTTATGATTTCAGTGTCAGTTCATTGTATTTCTCATGAAAACTATGAAATAGCACCCTAATAAGAACTAGCAGCTGAACATAATGCTGTCAGTCTGGTCTTGGCCAGTCTTGTGCCAGGTACTAATTCAGGCTGAAAATTGTGAGTTCCTAAGCTTATTCTTTAACTGTAAAGTTATTATACTTGCTTATCACTTTAAAGGTACATTCCTATTTCTATATTTCAAGTTTTGTGAAATAATGACTTTTTTACCCCATTCTTTACCGGCCAGTGCTCAAGCCTCACCGCCCAAGGTGCAGAACGCAAAGGCAGGGACTGGGAGAATGAAGGGCCACCCACTGTAGGAGAAGATCAAGTTCGAGACCATCGTCCATAGGACCTGATGAGATCCACCTGTGGGTCCTGAGGGAACTGCCAGATGGAGTTGTTAAGCCACTATCCATCGTATTTGAGAAGTTGTGGCAGTCCGGTGAAGTTCCCACTGACTGGAAAAGGGGAAACATAACCCCCATTTTTGAAAAGGGAAAAAGGAAGACCCGGGGAACTACAGGCCATCAGTCTCACCTCTGTGCCTGGGAAGATCATGGAACAGATCCTTCTGGAAGCTATGCTAAGGCAAATGGAGGACAGGGAGGTGATTTGAGACACCCAGCATAGCTTCACCAAGGGCAAGTCCTGCCTGACCAACCTAGTGGCCTTCTATGATGGAGTGACTACATCAGTGGACATGGGAAAGACTACAGATGTCATCTATCTGGACCTCTCTAAGGCCTTTGACACGGTTCCCCACAACACCCTTCTCTCTAAAGTGGAGAAATATGGATTTGATGGGTGGACTGTCCAATGGATGAGAAATTCGTTAGTTGGATGCATCCAGAGGGTAGTGGTCAATGGCTCAATGTCCAGATGGAGATCGGTGATGAGTGGTGCCCCACAGGGGTCCGTACTGGGACCAGCACTGTATAATATCTTCATCAATGACATAGACAGTGGGATCGAGTGCACCCTCAGCAAATTTGCAGATGACACCAAGCTGAGTGGTGCCGTTGACACACCTGAGGGACAAGATATCATCCAGAGGGACCTGGACAAGCTTGAGAAGTGGGCCCGTGTGAACCTCATGAGGTTCAACATGTCCAAGTGCAAGGTCCTGCACCTGGGTTGGGGCAACCCCCAGTGTCAATACAGGCTGGAGGACAAAGGGATTGAGAGCAGCCCTGCTGAGAAGGACTTGGGAGTACTGGTGGATGAAAAGCTGGATATGAGCAGGCCAAGTGCGCTCGCAGCTCAGAACCCCCAACCAAATCCTGGGCTGCATCAAAAGAAGCGTGGCCAGAAGGGCAAGGGCGGTGATTCTGCCCCTCTCCTCTGCTCTGGTGAGAACCCACCTGGAGGACTGGGTCGAGCACAAGGAACCTGTTGGAGCGGGTCCAGAGGAGGGCCACAAAAATGATCAGGGGGGTGGAACGCCTCTCCTATGAAGAAAGGCTGAGAGAGTTGGAGTTATTCATCCTGGAGAAGAGAAGGCTTTGGGGGGACCTTATTGAGGCCTTTCAGTACTTAAAGGGGGCTGAATAGAAAGATGGGGACAAACATTTTAGCAAGGCCTGTTGCGACAGGACAAGGGGGAATGGTTTTAAACTAAAAGAGGGTAGACTCAGGCTAGATATAAGGAAAAAAATTTTACGATGAGGTTGGTGAAACACTGGAACAAGTTACCCAGACAGGTGGTAGATGCCCCATCCCTGGAAACATTCAAGGTCAGGTTGGCTGGGGCTCTGAGCAACCTGATTTAGTTGAAGATGTCGCTGCCCATGGCAGGGGGATTGAACTAGATGACCTTTAAAGGTCCCTTCCAATCCAAACCATTCTGTGATTCTATGATTCTATAAAGTAAGGTCATTCCCCATTCTCTGTGTCTCTTTTTCTGACCTTCTTCAACCTCTGTCACTCTCTCTTCTCTTTGGAAATTAAGGTGTCCTGAAAATTCAGTTAGAGCATACTGTCCTTTATGGTCTTTGAATCAAATCTATGCTCTCACTTTTATATAAATGAAAGTATTCAGAGATGAAAAAACCATAAAATACACCCACAATGAAATAAATATTGTCTATCTGAAAATTCAGGAATATTTATTCCTGAAAATAAAAATGCTGAGTTACACTAAGTCAAGTATTCTGTCTCTGATGATAGCCATATACTAGCTACCTACATATAAGCATAGGAGGAAAAAACCCTTAGGTTTTATATATTTAACCTCTGTGATTAGGATCCTGAGTCAAAGGTGTATGTTTGTATTTAATAGCCCCTGATGTGTTTTTCTTCTTTGAGTTTGTTCAACGGCTTTTGGAACAATTGTAAACTTTTACCAAGCATCAAATCTCTCAGCGAAGCATGTTACAGCTTATCTACTCAGAATGTGAAGAAATGTCGTCTTTTGTGGATTAAACCTTCTGTCTGATGGTTACATTTTATATGCAGTATTTCTTGTATTAGAGGAGGAAATAGATAATACATCTCTATTTATTCTTCATGGTATTCATGATTTTAAACACCTCTACACTATCCTTCTTCCTGCACACACAAGCACAACTGGAATCACAAGGTTTCATCATTCCACCTCTGGAATCTGTTCCACACAAACTAACCATCCTTTTTCTTTTCACTTTCACTATGTGCTTTTGAAATAGATACCAGAACTGACTTGAACTTAGAGATATAGGTACTGCATATAATGGTATAGTTGGATTCTTTTGCTAAAAATACTTAGTATTCTATTTTCTTTAACTGCTACCAAATATTTCCATACAACTATATGTCATCACTCAAATACTTCAGCCCTATGTATAATAGCCAGTTTTGAACCCATCACCATCCAAGAAAGGTAGGTCTGTGTTTTGCTTGGATGTGAGTGACATCATTCTTCTCTGCATTGAATGTCGTCACCTATTTTGTTACCTAGTCATTTGGTAACAACCTTCTTTTGCAACTCTTCACAGTTAGTCCATATGCTTTCCTCCCCAAGTAGCTGAGCAAACTGTGTCTGCTTATTGATTATTCTTTCGTTCTTGATTTGAAGCTCTTAAACGTATTTTAATTCTGCAAAATATCTATTTAATTAATTCCTTTCAATTTCCAGCATCCACCTTTTGCTACTTGTAGCAAATCACTTTAAATTAGAACAGCTCAACAGAAGTGAACTGCCTAGGAACCCAGGTGATACTCTGCCTTTGTCAATGATTTTTTTGCCAGCTGAGTTAATTCACCTTAATCTTGGAAGTGATGGATTCTTGATCTCTTTGAAAATCAGACCCTAACTAATTTTAATTTCAACACTTAAAACTGAAAATTAAAGCATGCAGATTTAAATTAATTTAGAAAAGTTTGCATAATTATGTGCCTGAGATATCAAAGCAAATCAGTAACAAAGTCGAGAACAAAGCATGGACCTCCTGAAGTCAGGAGCATTGGCATCACGTGGTGGTTGCCAACACTCCTGACTAGAGCTTCCACTCAGCAGGGCAAAGCTTATCCAATAAAACAAATCTTTCCACTAGGCAGTGGAATTCCTCTTACTTCAAAGCGTGTACTCATGACAACCCCACCTCACACAAACTTCATGGTTATCATCCATAGCACGGAAGTCCATAGCACAGAAAGGAATGGAAAGGCAGCATTTAGCTGCCTGCCTGACACAGGACTGATAGAACACATGTATAATCTTTGGGCCCAGACTCTGTTCCAGGACTGAAGAACAGAAAAAAAGGCATTATGGACCCCAGGGGCTGTGAGTGCCTGTAGGTCCTGCTTACAATATTACTGACATTCAGAGAAAAGTGAACCTTTGCTGGCTTCACTGGACCATGAGGTGGCTTGCAAGAGTACAGAGAGATACAAGAAAAATTCTGGTCCTGTAAATGCATTATGAAAAAGTACTGAAAAGTAGTATTAAATTTACTGAAAAAATAATACAATTAAAACATTTTTACAGAAATTAAGGCAGCTTTTCTTTCATTAGTATCATTTTAAATTGAGCAGAATGGAACAATGAAAATGGAACGCTGTAGGAGCCGTCAGTTACACAATGATATAACGTGCACTTTGCAGAAAAATTAGAGAGTTGGGACTGTTCTAGCAGTGCAATGATTTGATTCCTTAACATCATTAGCACGCTCTATAATCAGATTTTGGATACTCTCACCTAAATTTTAGTCTAATTTTTTGTACCACTGGTGCCAAACAAGTAATCCTGGTGTAATGTAATCTGGGGCAGAATCAGACTCCATGCCTTACTATTCCATTTTCATTAGAGCAATGCTTTGACCTTCCATATTATCCTGTCTTTGCTGAGCAATAATGGCTAACAGTGTAACAGCATTTTTCTCAAATGAAAGCCTCCTTTATGATATGTACAACTCAGGCAGACAAATGTTTGTGGATATATTCGTTCTCAATATCAACAGGGACTGCAAAATTTGTCAACATAAGACACTTACTTATGATACTCACAGAAATGTAAAGTTTTGCAGTAATGGCCCATAAACACAATTGGCATGAGGTAATGAAACTATCACTTTTTTTTATCATTCTGTGTTTCGGTAGACTATTCAGAGTAATGAGGTGAAGGGAAAGGAGGGCCTTCACAATGTCTGATTCCTATGGTCAACTTGGGAACTGTGTTGTTCAATTTCAAAGGAGTTCTGTCAAGTTTGCTGCATCAAGATAAATAGTTGGAGAAATCTCCTAGGAGATGTCGCTGCAGTGTCGTAAAGTAGAGGCTTTCTGAGAGCTTTGATAGTAGGCTAGAAAAGGCCAGAAAAACAAATGCTTGAAGAAGAAATTTGATTTTCATTGTCTGAAGCATGAGGAGCAATTTTGATCCAAGTATGCAGTAATAGTAATTATTTCTAATGAAGCGTCAAGCGCTTAAGACTTCTTTCTTCAATAATTAAAAAAATCATCCTAAAAAAACAATTTAGCAAAAGATTAAGCTGTAATGTGTTGTTTTCTGAACAACTGAGTTATTTCATTTAATAATAATCTTTCAAGCATGTTCAATACTTTTTATTTTGTTGCATTGGGGAAGCTGTGATCTATTGAGGCAATGATCTGCCAGCTGAAAAACGCAATGGTTCAGCCTTGGTATGTCAGGCCATAATGTGCATTAGAAAGACCATTATAGTCACCATGTCAATGGCACTGACATTGATCTGACAGTTTATGACATTTCAGAATAAGGTGGCAAAGTTGAGTAATACCATATGTATTTTTAAAAAAATGGGAAAAGGCAACATGTTAAATATTTATATGATGGTCAAAAGAGCTGCCTAATCATCATTTCATCAGAAATCCCCAGTTTTACACATAACAAAAAAAAAAAAAAAAAAAATTAAGAAACTCAATGAGTTCTTTAAGATAATTACGGACATGCTCCTCAAACTCCTGGACTGCTTGTGACCCATCCTTCCAGTAGATGTCAGGGACATTAAATTTTCCCATGAAAATCAGTCCTCATCAAATAGCATAAAGGAGATCTGGTCCACTTCCTCACTGTGATCACTCTGTCACCCTTACCAGCCTCTCATCCTGACTCATCCAGGCAGTTGCCCACTTACTGGCAGAGCTCCACACATCCGAGCTGCTCCTCCAGATGAAGGACAGACCCCTTCTTCCCTCTGCTTCTAAGAGGGTCTGTATCCCTCCATCACAAGACAGCAGCCTCACAAACAGTCCCACCACTTCTCAGTTACTCCAGCGGTGCTACAGCTCTGCACCTACACAAAGAACTCTGTCTACCACTGCTTGTCACCTAGACTGCACACAGTTGTGTAAAGGCATTGAAGTGGGCTCTCTTTTGACCTGTTTTATCCCTCCTGAGGGCTCTCTCACTTCCAGCACCTTTACCCATGTGCTTAACACCCTGACCTCCATTTCTTCACCACCCGTTTTTCTAAAGCCCACTTCACCGGGCTGACAAAGTTACTGGAAAAGATAAAAAATCAAAAGAGAAAATCCCACAGTACTTCTATGGATGTGCACTGCTATATGTTGCTCAAAAAATTCCTTCCTAATTCTATTCACTGCAGGATATAAAGTTACACTTGGAAAGAAAGTGATCTAATAGATTTTGTGGTACTTTTCTAGCAGGGGTCAGCTGCATGTCTCTTTTGTTCATAAACATAAGTGATAACAAAGGAAGAACATGAAAGAAAACCTGTAATGTGTTTTGGAAGACCTCTAACTGAACACACAAACATATCTGTGAAATTATAAACCAGACTTCAGATAGCCCTTTGGAAATACAAAATCAAAATACATGGATTGATATGAAGTAGCAATATTTTTAAGGTTTATCAGTTAATAATACATTACTCCATTTCTCAGAATGTTGAACAATTGTGTAATATGTAAACACACATACACATATATGCACACTGGTGTGTATAAAAGAGAATTATTGTATAGTGTGTCAGCAAATAAATTGAATCACCACCACTAGGCCATTCCATAACTTTCTTTGCAAGCTGTATAATGACGTGGCTCGATGAAGGTTCATTTCCCTCTATATTCTTCAAGTTTCTTATCCTTTTTCTTTTGTCTTCTGTTTTTGTTTTCTGAACAACCTGTTAATTATTCAGCAAAAACAAACAGGACATGATTAAGTGGATGTATCTTGCAAGAGGACTTCAGGAGTGTTGCACCTCAGCTGTATTTACAACTGACATCACACCACTGTAGTCAGCCCAACAAGGTGTGCTTGCAACTCCATCACAGATTTTTCTTTTGTGTTAAATTAAGGCCTGAGAATTACATTGAACATGGACTTTTCCTTTGTGATTTTTCTGGCTTTAACTGTCAGTGCCATAAATTGCATGTTTTGGTGTGCAACTTGAAACACACTATGCCCACACCAAATGTCTGGGAAGTATTGTACAGTGTTTAAGTGTAGAAGGCAGTATTATCAGAATTTAATCAAATCTAAATTATACAACTCTTAAATTTTTTTTAGTAATTCATGCATTAAGTGTATAAGTGTGGTATAATATATGACTTCTATATGATAGAAAGGCACGCAGCCTTGTTTAAAGACATTAGTTAACAGAAAACCTATCATAACCATGAAGTCAAATTAATTCAGAACTGAATACTTGAGAGAAGTTCAAAAACTGCAGCAAGGAAGTTGCTTTGGGCTGCACAGAACACGAGTGATAGCAAGCTCCAGTACAGATTGCAACAGTTAATGCAACAGGTTTACTGTGATTACAGAAAATGATTTTGCACAAATTCATCAAGAAGAACTTGTACTGTAGATATCCTAGCAAAGACTGTCTTAAAGTTACTTAGTCATCATCCTTAAATAGTTAAATTTATCCTGGAGTAATCTAGGGTTCAGAGGGGAACAGGCCATCCCCTAAAACACAGGCTAAAAGTACATTTGCAAATTAGGCAGTAGTCTCAAACTGATTCCTTCAAGACAGATGCAGCTTGTTGATTAGGGTGAGTGCAGTTAATTCCAGTTTGGAAAAGAAAGTAGAAAGAGAAAGATGAGAAAGAATTTATCAACTTGAACAATTTTTCTTCTGTCAGATAATGCTGTAACATTCCGAAAGCTGCACAGGCAGCCCCTTATTCCCCTTGTTGCTGCACAGGCAGTGAAAGGTGAGGCAAATACAGAGCAGTCCTCTGATGATCCCCGATGCAGACCTTTGAGAGCAAGTTAGTTAAGTGCTTGCATGGGTGGCTGATGATACTTCAGATATCCAGGCTACTTTTCTGCTTTGTCACTGTGCCTGTCTTCTCCAGTAGCGTGAGTTTCGCACAGCTCTTCGGTCTCCCTCTTCAGTGATATGATGGATATTCTTCTCTATGAAACTGGATGTTCCTCGGGTAAAGGGTCTGGAATTTTCTTTAATTCTGTAATAAAACAGAAAGCTATACAGCTTGGTTATACTATGCAATTGTCATAAGGTTGTATAAAAAGCTCTTCCCATATACTAATTCCCATTTCTGTCTTTCTTTGCATGTATCCCCCAGCCTGTTTCTGTATAACTTCTGTGTAACTACATAGCAGTATTGATGTAGAGATTCTGCATAAGGTTGAATTTCCACATAGTTTGCAGAATTTTACTGTAAAAATCAGCAAGTTCAAGACTAATTTTTCTTCAGACTTTAGATTAGCAAGTGGAGTTCATCTGTCAGGGGAACTCATGTGTACCATGATACTCTTGCTGATATATTCATGAAGTAATTGAGGTATATATTTGCCACAAATATATGAAACGAGCAACAGTGTATGTTTGAATAGTGGCCCAACTCCTATCATAGAGAGATATGATAGCACCATAGATACAGCTTCAGAATTCAGCATGACAAAGTGTCATAAATGTGTCAAGCAGTAGTACTGACTGCAAAACACTGGCCATATGTTTTCAGGGATCCTTCTGCCACACTGAGGAATACTGGGTAGAACAGTCACGTGGTCTTGCTACTTTCCACATTTTTTTTTAGGACAGTTGATAATGTACTGTATTGTACTCGTTGCAAAAATTACCTCTTTCCCACACTACTGCTTTGTTCGTATCAGTTGTTTGAACTCTTGCATTGTTCTAATGAAATGCCTCAGTGTATTACTTCTCAAAATATGCTGCTACCAAGATCTTAACACAACCACCTCCTATTCTCTGCTTTCCAGAATAGATATAGTAGTTTTTACCTTGCTATAGTAAGCAAGACATTTTCAGAGTAAGTCAGGAATAATATAGTGTTGGACTGAAACCCCTTGAAACCATTGGATCTAGTTGTCACCCATCATCTGAAATGGTTGTGAAAAGTCATTAGAGAAGCAAGCAACTAAAATAATCACAATGTCTAACATATTTCATCATAAATGTCTAAACAGAGGTGTGTGTTTGTTTTCAACGCAAAGTCTGTATGAGTCCCCTTGGGATTTCAATGATTCAGGAAGAAGAATTTTGCATTGCTATTATTTCAGAACATGAATATTTGCCTGTGCAGGAGGAAAACTAGTATAAACAGGTGCTAGGTATTTTTATTAATGGCTAAGGTCTGTGTCAAGCATGTCTATAGTTACCTGACAACTAGGCTGCTATGGGACTCTATCTAAACCCACCTCATAAATTGGACGTAAGTGTCCTAAACACCAGAATAACAGTAAGAGAAATGGGGCAGCACTGCAATCATGTTGTCATTTTTCACCTTCTTCATGAAGAAGTCTGACATTTAAACAAACAATTTCAGGTAAAGTCAAGTTGAAAATGTATCTCGTCCTTTTTTCTATTCACTTCTGTGTTCATGTTCTTAATTGTTCTTTACTTTCAGACGTGCTCTAAGGGTAATTATCGTCATTTACAATGTTAACTAAAGATCGGTAAAAGTACCTCTTTCAAGCTTCTCAAGCTACTGGATTTCTACTAATTGATTTCAGAGTATCATAAGAATTGTTAATAGTGTTACATTCCTATAAGTTGCATCTTGAACACTCTTCTTACTGAGCTAGATGCTGAGAACAGTATTGTGGTTCAGTCATAATCTTCCATGCAAAGTTCTGGTTAATTTCAATAGGGAAATGAGGTCTACACAGATGGGACTGTTTGACAGCAGTGTCTCTGGAGTATCAGACAAAATTAGAGAAAAGTTTGGCCAAATGGCCTACCAATAAAGGACCATAGCAGAAAAAGGAAAGCATGGAACTGAGGTGCTTTAGGCATTCAGCTAAACTAACCTGTCCGCACATGGCTCTCACGCCAAATTCTCTTACACATGTCGTAAGTACATGTTTCCCATGAAGGCAAACTAGGGGAGATCTACCTTTCTTTGGGCAGGTCTACTCAGACCTCTCTTATCATCAAGATATTGCTATCTCCAAAGCCCTCTTCTCTTCTTAATTAGCTTCTGTCATCCAGCTATGGGGGAGCAAATACCATCTTTTTGAAAAGTCATTTTTTTTTTCCTGGTTGACAAGTACCATAATCTGACATCCTCGCTACAGTGAGGTGCCAGTGTCACAGCCATGCAACTCTGGTTGGGAGAACTATTCCAGGTGTTTTGCAGTCTGGTTAAGTTCTTTGTGTTCAATGAAAGAATAAATGGACTTCTCCTGGAGGACTGTTTGGGTGTTATTTGCTTGATATGAAGATGGAATTGCTTCTTTTTGGTGCATCGATACACAGATTCTCTGTTTACCAATAATGTTTGCTGCAGGATGTGCAGATCACAAACATGGGTTTGACCATCATTCCAGACTCTATTTTTTATTATCAGGCAGTGCAGTTCAAGGAAACAAATTCACAGTTTTTAAATAATCCTTCTATGCGGATGCTAATAAGCCCTGGCTGTCTCTGTGGTCTGTTCCCTGATTCTTAAACTTCTTTTTCCTCCAGTCTTGAATACCTGATGTGGGACTCTGCAGGCTGCTACTGAGGAAACATATTGTATTTGCTTGTGAACAAAATCTGTTAGCTCCTAGATGATTCTGGCTGAATGTTTGGGCCATGAAATTATATAGGGGAAGTGGTGTGGATATCTCCCTGGTAATCGTTAGAGTCATTTTATGGTACAAATTTCTGATACGTCCACTGATTTATATCTAGATGGGTGGCGTTCTATGAAGGTATAAATTGAGGCACATTTTCCTGACGAGGTACCAAATACGTGCATTTTGCCTTCTCTGTTCCTTTGGAAATCAGCTGCAATACCAAATGGCATTTAAATCCAGCCATCGCCAATACCAGTCCCTAACTCAGTGGATGAAGCTTTTGCAAATTTAGTCTTTAATCTAGAGGTATGTCAGTACTTCACATTCGGAACTACATACATTTATAGCAGGATAAATTAGCCAATGCAAGGCTCTTGTACTGCCAGAGCTAACGTAATTTTAGCCCTTACTGTAACTGGCTCAGAACTCCAGTATCACTGAATCACATCATGGTCTACCGTCAGCAAACCCCTATATTCTCTGGTGGAAATTGTAATCGATAGCCCTGTAATACAGCATTGTCACTGTTAGTAACAGGCCACAACCTTTGCAGCAAATTTGGAAGACTTCAGGAGGGAGGCTTTTTGGGCTTGCTCTGTCTGAACTTTTCTTGACCTGCCTCCAGCTTTTTTTCATTTGGTTTAGCTGTGACAGCTATTTCTCTAGCAGACCAGGTGTCTATGGCTGATTTGTTTTACTTTTGTGTATCTTTCTGTGGTACAGTCATATTTTTACACAGATAACAGCAACAAGCAGTGAATCTGTGAAGAATGAGGTATTTGTGACCCTAACTTTAACCACACAGTGTAAAGGCCTGGTATGACAGCAGAAGTGGAGACACAGGGTGGGGCATAGAGGAGCACAGGCATGCAATAACAAGAGATGGGCACAGGCTTGGCACTGGTGACCCCACAGCTATAAACGACTCACCCATGGTCAGTTAAAGAAATACAGACCTAGAGCTGGGCAAAACTGCTTTTAAGGGCCACAAAGAGAAAAAAGAAATTGGTCTATGTCTATGTCTAACATAGGTAAAAGCCACATTATACAGCAAATTCACATGTAACCTGGAGCTGCAACAGCAAAGAAAGAGGTATGTGTAAAAGTACATTAGTAAACATATAAAAATAACTTCACATGGATCCTAGAGTGAGGAAGAAGAAACCATCAACATGGACATCATATGCTTCCCAGCAAAGGAGTCCAGATGCCGAAACCCACTTCCACTGCCAACGTCAATGTGAAACCAACAACCTTAGGACCCACAGGAGCAGCAGGAGGGTTAACATAACATGAATAAAAAGGGTAGGAAAAAAGAGTGTGTACAATAATTTTAACTGCATTATTATTCTTTATTTTTTGGTAACTATTAGATGTAGACTAACAATGATTCTTGAATTAGACTGTTAAGATCTCAATTATACCGTCAATAAATTCTTGGCTACATACACAAATACATACAGATACATATGGCGTGCTTCCACTCGTAAACATTACTCACCCTTGAACATAACCAAACATGATAGTTGAAGCAAATACAAAAAGTGAACAAGGCATATTACTTTTCAGTCCATGGGGTTACTTTATTTTTAAAGCCATGTTTGTAATTATTTAGCAAAAAGGATCCTAATTCAGATAATAAAATCATTTTCATTTAAAGCAGTTGGAAAAAAGTGACAGAAAAAAATATCTAGGATAGATCATTCTAAATGGAGTAATATTTTATTCCGGAGCAGTTCAAAGATCAACTGCTATGCAACAGCATTACATTACATCTTTGGCTGAGTCTTTATGACAATTACTCAAAATAAATAGCTTTGTCTCAAAACCTGAGCCACAGCTGGAAGCCAAATTAGGCTGAAGGACAGCTTGCCAGTGTCTCAAGTTATATATTATTCCCAGCTTATTACTAAAATTGCCTTTATCATTTTAATCCTCATAATATTTTCTGCTATTTATCAAGCAAACTATTATTCATTGGTGTGATATGCATAATTTTAAGTAATTTACTGAGAGCTTGTTTTGCTGCTTCTCTTAATATGGAACCCACAGTTTTGAACAAAACAGGAAAAAAAATCCCTAGCTAAATACATTGAAATCCTTCTCAGGTTGCGAGCGCAAAACCTGATCCTCTCAGCATAGAGCAAATATCTAGCTCCCTAACCTTACACTAGTCTGAAATTTCCTAACACTTCCATAAATCATGCAAGATTTCTCTTAATTTTTAAAAGCCTGGAAACAAAGTCACACTTTAATTGTTCAAAGAATCCTCCTGCCTCATAAGCAGAAAAAAGGCTCAGCCAAATATTAAAGGACCACAGATTTCTCACTTCATTGCCAAAGAATTCAGTCTGACAATGTTTATAACAAGGTTTCCCTTTCACTAAAATGTCGTGGTGAGAACACGAACATCTTTTAAACAACCAATTTTTCTCTTCTGTCCTCCCCCCTTCTCTCTGAAAAGTTAACTTTGAAACCAGTAATTATGAAAGAAGCCCTATATCTTAAAGAAAACAGCAGGGAAGCTCTTTGATTATTTATTGAAGATACTTTTAAAAAGGGTGGTTCTTTGATCATGAATGCCCATTTTCAAAGACTCTCCAACCCTGCACAAGAAGAACTGAGGACTGTATTGTGATATTAAGCAGCAGTTTTTTCCCTAACTGTAGTGGGATTCTTCAGTATCTGTATATGAGCTGGAGAAGAGTAGATATTGCGGTAGCTCCAGCAATTCCTAGGTGTCACTTCTAACAGACATTTACCTGACAACTTTGATATGAAACTGTTTACATTTAAACATCTGTAGAGAAAACACTTGTCTTATTTATGCATACCATGCATTAGGATTTTCAGGAAAGTCCACACAACTGCCAATGTGGGTTTATGCAGTATCACAACATACACATCTATGTTTATGAGCTTTCTTTTTCCTTACCAGAATGAATTTGGTGCTATGCAAAGTATTTTGTGAGTGGAAAACTGCTAAATTAAGAACTATGGAGAAAAGAGGTAAGGACAAATCTCAGTATAAGACGGATCTCCCTTCTTCAGCAACATAGGAAGGGCAATGATGATAAACAATTATAATTTAGATCTGTTCCAGCCATTTGTGGAATTTCATGTTCCCTAAATCATTTGACCGGTTCTTGTTTGTTATTAGCTCTGAGAAATATTTCTTCTGAGATGCAGCAGCTGCTTCTGCACCTTATACAATATCTGATAATTGAACTGCAACCTCAAATGGGTTGCAGCTAACTTGAATATCAGCTTCCAGCTGAGACCTTCATAACTTCTCTGAAACAGTGTGTATGTGTGTCTGGGGGTGAGGGTATCTTCTTTAATGCCCTAGGTTTTAACATTTTGCTGATGCTAAGAGAAGGAAGGCACAGTGAAGATGCAGAATACCCCCTATCTTTCTCTGGGGACTCCAGAACCGGTGTAAGCAGCTTCAATAACCTCTAATCTGTTTAAAAATACACACGAATTGTGCCAAAGGAAATCAAGGAGTCATGCTGGAAAACTTAGATGATATTCAGACAGACTTCTAGAAGTGCAAAATGATATTGCATTTTGAAAGTATTCCTTAGGCAAGTTTGTTCAAAAATCACAGCACCTTGTTAGTCAAACAACCTGCTTCATAATCTGTCCTGTAATGATCATGGTTGTAATTTTTTTGTGAAAATGAAACTTCTTTCAGACATATTTGACATATGTATGGGTCTAGAATGGCAGGATCTAATCTTTACTGACATTAACTTTATGTCAACAAATAAATATTTTTAATAAAAGCAATAATTAAATTGTGCCCATCAGATATTTGAGTGTACAGAAAGACTTGTTTCAAAATCACAAGCCATCTGGCACAAAATATTCACCACATATCTCCTCTACCATTTCAAAATCTCCTTGAGCTTTCTCTTCTTAGCTGTTTTTCTGGTTCTTCTAAAATATTTATAAACTTAAGTGAGCAATGAAATTGTATTTACAACAAATGCAACTTAAAACCTGGTCTTTGCTGTTGTATCATGTCTCATTGCACCAAACTAAGTGATTGTTTACAAATTTCAGAAAGCAGAGTGAGTGCAGAGCACGCCAGCAAGGGCAGAGTTTTTCTCAAAAAATAAAGTGTTGCTATGATGGAGCCTGAGCATGTTTGTTACTTATAAAACACCAAAAAGCAGAAAAGAATTAAAAATGAAGAGGTTTTGTTAAAATTGTTGAAAATTAGAAGTTTTTATTACATTCAATAACTAGATTTTTCTTCTCTTTCCTCTGTCTCAAACAGCTGTACGACGAAGCTGAAGAGCTAAAAAGAATAGGTCTAAGACACAGATGAAGAAAATTAAATTAACAGGAACATCTGATACCCACTTTACCTAATACTAGTCTAGTCCTGCCAGTTATTAAGCAAGGTCTTATAAAGTACTCAACTACCTCTCCTGATGCTGTATTCTGGAAGGAAGACTGTTTATTTGTATGCCTAAGCATGTTTAATAAAATATTATATAACTTAATGTAACCTCTCTTACATGCCTAACTGTGACTACATAAAAAATGTCATGCAGTTTTTGTTTATCCTGCTAAAGAAGTATAATTTTTACTTTACTTTAAAGTATGAAAAATACAAGATAGAAAATACATTTAACAAAATGTAATATCCTCAAAATATACTGCATATTGCCATATTGAAAAATGGCTAGTTGTGGTAGACTTAAAGTATTGCGATATAGAAGGCTTAAATATGGTATTACAGGACTCCAAGTTCTAAATTGGACTTTTATGTATGATGAAGTTAACGGGAACCAGTAACTAATACTGTCACTGCAGGGCAGCTTCCATAAAGTTCATATGTTTGTAATTGGTAAAGCCAAAGTTACTAACTCTGAGCTATTTGTGCTTCAGTGATGGCTACTTAACTGCTCAGATATCAAAATAAATCTCAGCTATATTTTAATAGCTGATGAAGAGGAAGAAAAGTATCTCAATATGTTGACATATTAAATGTGTCCAAAGAAATTTAACGAATACAGAGTAAAAAGACCAGCTTTTATGGGCAAAGTTTTGTTTGTCATTTAATGTTCTTGAAAAACCATTGGCTGTACTGAGATGTTATAGTCTGGTGAAAAAAAAAAAAAATTATCATTTTGGTAGAGTAGAGTATAGAATATATGCCAGGTTAAAACCAGTGAGGTAGTGGGAGCTTTTGACATCAGCTTGTAGGAAGAAATGTGATTATCTCACTAGAAAGTCCCATGAATCCTTTCCAACGCTACAGGAGGACAATCCTGAATAAACTGAACTTCTTGGTAAAGATGACCTGAGAAAAAAAAAAAAAGGCAGGGACTGGGGGCTAAGCTCTCAGGCAATCCCCGTTCACACTATTTTGGCACAGAAACGACTGCAATACCCTTTTCCATACACTGTATTTCTTAAATACAATCCCACATTTGGAGCAGAGGCAAATCCTAAAGCAAATCAGACTCTGTCCCCAGTGAAAAAGTGTTGCTTATGAAACATCATTCCACATTATAAATCTTTCACAATTTTTTTTTCAGTCCTACCTGCATTACCAGTCTGATCCATTGATATAAATGAGAGCAGGTCTGAGGAATATTCAGCAGAAAAAGCTGATGAAAAACAAAGTTGCAGTATAAGTCATTCAAAATGCCTGATAACATCATTCATGATGAATAGGAATGAGGAGATCCTGCCTGTTTATTTGGCTGAAGAGTGGTAATGATTTATCAGTGAAATCAAAAAGGTAAAGCCGATAGTAAGGCACAGTGGTGGTCTTATAGTTATCTATTTAATGTGGCTTTAAATTAACTTAAACTAAATGGAATACTACAAACTTTTAAGACCAACTGTTATCTGATAGGTTTATTCTTTCTCCTGTTAGAATATTTTTTTTCGACAAGAATCTTTTCCTTCTGAAATGGTACAAAAAACATCCATGAAGGAAGGGACTCCAACTTTAAGAATAAAATTAAATAAATTCAAGATGAAACTGATCCTTGTGTTAGTAAGTGAATTTAAACTGAAATTTAAATAAAAGTTTCCTTGAAACTGAGACGTTGTACTATAAATACATCTAGCATACAAAATGTTAGCTAAAATCATTAAAGAACTTAACTTCCAGTAAGTTCCTTGATTACCGAGATCCCCTTTTACTACATGTTACTTTTGTTTTTACTTTGTAATTTCCTTTAAATTTCTCCCTGCAAGAACATTTGCAACTCTGCTGATCTCAGTGTTGTACAAACTTTTAATTTCACTGTTAAAAATGGAAGAATATATTCTCAGGTCTTTGAATGATCATTAGTCTGTTATTACAAGTTCTCGTTCTTCCTTTATAATACATGCATTTTCTGTTTTCAAGAAAGTGATTCGTCCAGTCTATGCCCTTGGCACAGCATGGCCTTTTTTCAAGCTTCTGTCTGTCTAACAACAGCTAGCTATTGTTGATATTTGCACATAAACTGTTTTTTTAGATTTGGTAGAAAAATCTCCACTACAAAACTAGATCTGTAACTTTGGTCTTCTAGGCATTTTCTAGATTATGATACTGCAACAGCAACAAAGATCTATTTTTTTTCCACTTTTTTATACTAAGATTCTGTAAAAAATCCCATCTTTTGCCGTAAAAATTTAGACTCAGAGAGGAATTACTATTCTTTTGAACAATAGAATAACGAAACCCTCTTTCATGCCAGCCATTGTTTTAGTCCTATCAGAGCTAAGCTAAACTGGACATGGTTAAATGAAGTTACACGTCAAGTGTTTACCCTCGAACATGTTGCCATGTTCTGCCAGAAATAATCTGTTCAAAGTGACAATGACTGGTGTACACTTCCCTATCCTATCTAAACAGTGTCACTGTGAGAGGTGCATCACCATTTTTTGCATTGCTGCTAGTAGAAGTAAGCATGTTTATTAGGAGAAAGTGGACTGGTGTGAACCAAGGTGTGGTAGGTATTGTGTGTGCATATGTCCTGATTTCGGCTGGGATACGGTTAAATTTCTTCCTACTGCTGTGTTTTGGATTTAGTATGAGAAGAATGTTGATAACACACTGGTGTTTTTAGTTGCTGCTAAGTACCTTCCTGGTCAAGGACATTCAGCTCCCATGCCCTACTGACTGAGCTAGGTGCACAAGATGGGAGGGAACATAATCAGGACAGCTATCCCAGCTGGCCAATGGGGTATTCCATACCATGTGATGTCATGCTCAGTATATGAATGGTAGACGTGTTCCAGGAAGTAGCGATTGCTACTTGGTTATCAGTCAGTGCAGGTGGTGAGCAATTGCATTGTGCATCACTCATTTTGTATATTCTATTTTTTTTTTTTTTCCTTTTCTGTTCTATTAAACTCTCTTTATCTCAACCCACAAGTTTTTCTCACTCTTACTTTTCTGATTCTCTCCCGGGCGGGGGAGGGTGGGGGGTGGGGAGAGTGTGCGAGCGCCTGTGTGGTATTTGGCTGCCTGCCAGGTTAAACCACGACGGCATACTTAAGATAAATAATATGCAGCCGAAATCAATCAAATGGCTATTTCATGGCCATTGTTTGAGGAAGCTGAGTCTTGGGCTGACACTGCAACTATATTGATTCATCTCGTATTCCAAGAACAGCTGAAAAGACAGCCCGTCTGGATGTCGTTTTGCTTGATGCTTTCCAAGTCATAATGGAAGCATTTAGGAATTTTGGAAAAACAAAATTTAAACTGAAAACACTTAAAATGCTTAAAAAGCAGAAATGGAATTGCAAACATGGAGTATAAGAAAAGATTAAGAAAGTATTGGCCAATTTGTGTTCTATGCACTTTGCTATGTATACATGTGCTAGATTTACCAACTACTACCCCTCCTTTACATTATGACCATATATTTTTTTTTTCCCAACAAGTCCTTTGCCTCAATCCAAACACATGGTTTGTCCATGCAGCAGTTTCCTTGATGCTGTACATATCAGGAATTTGTCAGTAGAGCTGTTTTATATAATTTCATTTTTTAAATGGAGATAGACAGCTGCCTATTATTTTACTGATATATGTAATTTTCTGAGAATTATTCCTCTGTGAAAAGATGTACAAATACATTCCATCCATTTTACCAGTTCAGAGTCCCAGTATCAGCAATTCAACACTTAGGGATCAATAACAGAAAGCCCAAATATGTTTTTGCATCTCGATCCACATCTACCTTTCACCAGAGTTATTAACATATTTTTTTCACTTCTATCTGCAAGGTGGCTTCTATCCAAATAGAGTGAGATATGTATTGTTTGCAGAGAGAGGAAGTCTGGATCAAAATTAGTAGAGCAATACGTCATTCTTTTGTTACTGTTTACTTCATATTTCTTCCACTTCATGTTTCTTCCATTTTCCATTCTAAATGCAGAAAGAATTTGAGATGAACTTTGCATGTGACTTCAAATGTGCATGTGTCATGTGTCCAGAAGTATTATAATGCAAAAAAAAAGTACATGAAACACTAGCACATACACAAGCAAAGTGGTATAGCCAGTTACTAATTGCTCAGTCAGCAGGTGTAAAGAATGGCCATTATGGCTGTTGATTGCTGATTGCCTTCTGAGCCCCAGTTCAATGCCATGTTAAGCTAAATTATTGTAGTAACATAGCAAAATTAATTAGACAGGGATAACAGCATTGGTGGACAGATACAGTTAAAGTCAGCTAGCTTGAACATGCTTGAGTTTTTAAAAAATTATAACAAAGTGCAAATTTACTTACACTTGCAAAAATCTTAAGGAAATCATATTTTATTTAAAAGAATGTGTCCATAATTAGTATATTTATCAAACAGTCAGTTCCCAGCAAGGAAAAACTGGAATGCAGTTTTGTCACATAATGATTTTTTCAAATGAAATAAATGAGCTCGCTTGCAAATTCAGTTTTGACTCTTATTTTCTTCTAATTTTCATAACAATGTAAACCCATTGCCATTTATACAGTCATTCCTGTTTCACATAAATACAGGTTAGTGAAGAACCAAACCCATTCCATAAGTCAAGTTTTCTGAATGTTGATGACCTTTTTATATTTGCAGTTTACATGGCAAATTTTTATATTTGCACACTTTACATCTGTATTACATGGCCCACCCCCAAATCCATTGCAAGTGAAAATCAAATAGTTTTGGATGGCAGCTTTTAAATAAGCATGCAATTAATTATAGAATAAAATTTGTTCCAAATCTGGAAAACTGAATTTACTGCTCAACATATCCATCCACCCCCTGTGCCATACAGGAGTTCCTCCCATGGCTTAGGTTTCTGTCTATCTGTTTCATTATAAAACCCCAAAAGGATCCTGAGACATCTTGCTTTGGGAAGCTGAGAGAACTGTTCCTTTTTATAGGCAAGTAGAAGCAAAAGAGCTGGAGTCTCTCATTTTTCAGACTGTCTGTTTTCTCCTACAAGTTCCTACAAGAAAGGTATTGATTGGAAGATGCCACGCTGTAGCCCAGCAGATGGGCAACAATCAGGGGAATGGTACATCCCACATTGACTTTGCTAACCACAGACCACACAGAAAAGAGAAAAATTGCATCCACAGGAAAAATAGGCTGGTCATCAGTCTACCCGTGGGAGGTGGTGAGTGATTGCCTTTGCATCACTTGTTTTGTTTTGTTTTCTTTCTCTCTTATTCCACTTCTTCTTCACTTATTAAACAATTTTTATCTTGACCCTCAAATTTTCTTGCTTTTACTCTTCCTTTGCTCTTCTTCCATCACTTGGGGGGCGGGGGAAAGGGGGAATGAGCGAGCGGCTATGTAGTTCTTACCTGCCTACAGGGGCTAACGCACAACAGCTTAAGAGAAGTCTGTGAGTTTGAAAATTTCTGATCACGGACCTAGCCAAAGAAAAAAAAAAAGT
Source organism: Fulmarus glacialis (assembly GCF_000690835.1). NCBI lineage: Eukaryota > Metazoa > Chordata > Aves > Procellariiformes > Procellariidae > Fulmarus > Fulmarus glacialis. The sequence goes on from NW_009212220.1 coordinate 72,617, forward strand.
TAAATTCCAATGCCCATATATAATTTCCAGTGTTGTAAAATATCCATGCAGCATTCAGAGATATCAGAGATTCAGAGATAGCTGCAAAAACCTTTGAAAACCTTATTCTGACACTTGCAGATTTATGGCTTCCCATCTGCTATGTAGCTGAAAACTCAGGTTTTAAATCTCTCAGACCTCTCTTGTCTATTTTGCCAAACACGTTTAAATGACAGAAGGAAGAAATCATGAGAAAGCTCACCTTCATGGAGTGTAGTGGTACAGTTAATCTGCAATGCTTTATTCTGTACTGTTATTTGTTTTCAGCCATTGTCCCTCAGTGCAGAGGGTCAATATTCTAGTCTTGGTCTTTAGCAGCAGAACGTAACAGGTGAAGAGACCAAATTAAAATTAAAGTTACCACAGGGACTTGTAATAATGTTATTAACAATTTTTCTTTTTTTTTTTAGTTATAATAACAAAGGCTGTAATTACAGTTCTTTAGTTTTCAGCAGAAGTTATGAAGTTCCAGTTTGTAAGAGCTACTGTTTCAGGTAGCAACTGAATAGCAGCTCTATTGCTAAATGAAAGTCATATTCTTATGCATGAAAAAAATTTCCACACTATAGATTACTGGGGAAGACTCAGTGGTGAAAAAAAGATTTTGAAGTACGAAACATTACCTGAGTCAGTCTGGAAGACAGCAGATTTGATTGTCATCTCAGTACCACCTGGATGTAATAAAAAAGGCAGCTGAACTCCCTGTGTTTAAAAAGACATAACCTAATGGAAATCCATGAAACAATTCCCTTTGTCTCAACAGTTTTTCCTACTCCTCTTCATCAATAAAAGGCCTCTGTGAGAACATGAGCCTTGTTCTCTGAGGAGGTTGCCTGGACACAGTG
>NW_009212220.1:73511-82582 GCF_000690835.1 Fulmarus glacialis
GGCAAACCTGAGGAAGAAATTCAGAAGATGGCATAGACAAGCTGGAGAGGAAAAGGCCTCTTTTTTACCAAGCAAAGGGGAGGAGGAGGTAAAGGGCAGAGAGAAAATTGGTAAGTAGTGAAAGCAGAAAAAAAACCCAGTTATGGAATGTAGTTGGAAATTATACAAAAATTTTATTTGAAGTTGATCTGATGGGATGGGCTTGAAACATTGAAAGGAAATGAATGTAAAACCAAAGCAGATATACCCTACTGTGACCTCAAACCATACTTGTGTGATTTCAGTCATGTAAGATATTTGATGTGTAATTGAAGACATAATTCACATGTACATTTTCAGTCCCCAGACTGGTTGCCATAATCATGAAAAAATTTTCCTTCACCTGTAATGAATATCATTTTAATATTACTTTCAATGTTTATTTGGGGATTATTTTGGAGTCAGATTTTCCTCCCCAAGTTCTTCCTTTCCTCGCCTAAAAAAGTCCAACTATCGTGTATGAAAACAAAAACAAAATTAAAAAATTAGGGAAAACAGTCAAAATAAGCATAACTGAAATGCATACAAAGACTAAACCAGGAATTTACCTCTGCAGTTAAAAAAACCCTGTTAATGTAAGTAATTGAGTTCACTTCAGATAAGCATAGATAAATTCAAATAAATTCCTATTGTTTTTCACAAAGAGGAAATCACTTCAAATATTTTGTGAAATTGCCAAGAAACATTCCATATTTTTGGTTTTGCTATTGCTTATAATACCATACTCTTTGTTTGTAAAACTGATAAGAGGCTTAGACAAGAATGAAATTCTAAATTAAACTTTTTTACTTAACACTAAGTATTTTGAGGTTTTGGCAAGAAATCTTAACATTTTTTATCTCCATTTAGCACCCTTTAACACTAGCAGCTTATACTATAATAAAAGATAAACAGCTTATAAGAATGTTATCTTTTTGCTCAGAGTTTAAATTAGTAGCTATACCAAAAGAAAATCCTTTAGCAGAATTTGAGTAGGGTAGTGAAAAGGTGAAATCAATGGAACATTAAAAGTTGCAATCTCTTTATGTCACATTTTATGACCTCATCACACAAATCCCCAGGCTCATCATTCTCTGCATTTCTTTGTTAACGGAATGGGCTTGATCAGCCTCTTTTCTGCATTATCATTTGAACTGGTGTATTTTACAGTATAGCTTTGTAATGAACTCTAGTTGTTGTTATGGTAGTATAGTAGTAATGAAATCCATGCTATGATGCCATTAGCAATCTATTAAAAATCTATGCATTCAAGGACAGTTCAGAGTCCTCAAAACAATGATAATTCAATTGGTTTATTTATAGCAACTTTGATGTTTTGTAGCCAAAAGTCACAGAAGAATGTTGCACATTATCGACAATCCACAGGGGAACAGGTTCATCATTTTATAGGCTCATTTATCAAGCAAATGGCAAGAAGATCTTCTGACGGGCCTGGATCCTAAAGACGAGAACTGCAAGCTGGTTTTGAGCACAGCTGAACATTCTTGGCAGAAAAAGACATCATTCTCTTTTCCTTGCTTTTGTTCAAAATTGTGTTTACTATGGCTTTTCTTTTTTTATCTGCCACAGCACTGCAAATTGTATTTAGACTTTTTCATCAAGTAAAGATATTCAGCTGATGGCTTGGTAACTCAATTTAGAAGTACTACAGTCTTTCACATGGAAAAAAGTATATTTGACATAGGCATGATTGATTTTTTTTCCTCATGAAATAAGCTCATGCTGATAGTGTTAGGATACCCCGGAATTGATAGCAATTTCTCTAATGGCTGCAGTGGAGCAATGAAGCTATCTATAGCTGCAGTTACAAACTCTGAGAATTTGAAGTCTACTATTATGGAAGCATAACATTGTCCAATGGATTGGTGACCAAACTGGACTTTTCATGTTTCCTCTCCTTTACATTGCTTTGCATGACGTAGGTGGAGTGATAACTTGCCTGAATACATTATAAACACACCTCTAAAATTGCTGAGATGTCTACATTATAGTTGTGTGACTTCTGTTGTCTTCAACAGGAAATACCTTAGTAACCTCTGTGCAGCACTTAGTATGGGCAAAGGATTTCAGTCTTAATATATTGGGAAAAAAAATACATATGGGCAGAGGGATTCTCATTCCAGACTTCTTTCCTTCACTGAACTTAATGTAGGTTTTCCCATTAATTTCAATATCTGGAAAAGCAGATCTTCATGAGTCTGTGACACTCTTAAACAAGGAGCCTGAGGAATACATGTCAGCTACTCCCACAACAACTAGGGCATATTAATAGGATATATAAGCCATGCTGATACTGTTTCATATCTGAGTATGTTTGTGTCTGAGGTGGGATTTTTTATTTGTTTGGTTTTTTTTTTTTTTTTTTGGGGGGGGGGGGAATAAATATTCTTAAGGGAGACATTAACGAAAAGTTCAATTCTCTAGCTAAAGCCTACTGTGTGTAATGAATCAATTTTTTTTTTTTCATGAAAGTGTTAAAGTCAGTAGAAAGAGTGACATTGCTTTTCTCTCTATCACCACAAAAGCCTATATATATCATTACTGTATGTGTTGTGGTCTGAAGTTTTCAGAATGTTAGTACTTGGCATGAAGAAACCAAGAAAAAAAAAGTATTGTCCATAGCAGTGGATTCTTCCAAAATAAAGGAATCTCTTAGAATAAAATGTCAGTATTGTCCCGATGACACATTGCAATCTTCCCATTTGGATTTCTCTAAACCAGACTCAAACTATGCCATAAGTTAGAGAAACCTGAGCATCATCACTGGAGAAAAAACATAAAGCGTAAATGACATACCTACACTTTGATCTTCGGATGCAATTGAAAGTTTGTTAGCTTGCAACCTCCCCTGACCAGAACTCAGCAGTTCAACAAACTGTTCTTTCTGGGTCCAGGTGTGATAAGTCTTCAAAACATGCCTGGGGGGGAAAAAAAAAGGAATAATGCACAATTATCACTTCCCTTTTGTCTCAGGCATCCAGATTTTCTGTAGCCTCCAGCAGCTTCATAGTAACATATTAGGCCATCAGAAGTTTGGCTGCTCCCCTCTTTCTTCAAATTATATTAATCAAATTCAGGACATTTACTTGATTGTCTGAAACTACCACATCAAATGATTATGAAGAAATCTTCTCAAGGCTCTAGCTCATGTTGTAGGCTTGGGAACTGTTAATTTGTTTTTAAGTGAATATCAGAATAGAACATATGAGCATTGGAGGGGTAATCTGAAGAAAGCAAGTTAAATACAAGAAGACACTAAGAAATACAGAGGATTAGGAAACTAAATAAGGAGATTAAAACATTCATCTGGTGTCCCAGGACAAACAGCCCCTTAACAGTAACCCTCCCCTTCAGAAGCCTGCTAGCCATTAACCACTGAAGTTCATTTTCCAGAAGGGAGTGCTGCAGAAAATGATGTGATAATACAGAAATCCACTGGAGGTAAAAAACTTCACAAACTCACTTCACAAGTGTACATGGAGCAAGGATCCAAGGATCAAATCAGCTCTGTGCTGAGTCTATACTAAGTACTCACCTTATTTCTCAAAGAAACATATTAAGACCACTAATAGTTTTCAGAATGGCATACAATGTCATTATAGTAAACAATAATATTTAGTTGCTCTGGACATGAGCTTTGTTCAAACTCAAAACTTTTCAGTGACCAGAACATCCCTGGATTCATTCAATTCCATAACTTAAATCACTGAAAAAATGGTTTGATTAAAATATGTATTTGGTGGTGGTTATATGAAGAGTTAACAATTGCATTTCTTAGTGCTGCACAGAAAGTACTTGTCAAATGTCACTGCATGAAAGACACCTCAGCTAAGCAACAATGACAATGAGAAAATAGTGATATTATGTGGTGATCCTATGTATTTTTTTCCCTGGCAGTACTGTTATTTTCAATTCAATACCCCAAGTATGAATACTACTCCAGTTGTCTCAAACTTAATGTCAGTATCTCCTGCCAGTAAATGTGACAAGGCAAATCAAACAGTGCCATCTTCTCCTAAGTGGGGAAGATTATTCATTGTAATCTAATCTAACGTATTTTTCGTATTGGTGGTAACTCTGTCCTTCAACATCAGAACAATGACAGGATAAACTGAAATATCAGTGGAAACTTTATATTAAAATTAGCCTCCTCATAAGACTTTGTAAGGAAAGGAAAATGTAACAACATTACTTATAAAACCAGAAAATTATGTTTGTGATACTTTTGCAGAAATGCCTTGTTCCAGTAAATTTGGGTACTGAAACCAAGCCATGCATAAGTTTTAAGTGAGGTAATGTTGAAAGATATCCTAAATTAATATAAAGCATAGAAAAAACACTTGGGATTGTTGATTGTTTCAGAGACTTTTGAAACAACTTGTGAAATCTGAAGAGATTCAGTGGCCTCTTACAGGGTGTTGTCCTGTGTGTTTCTTGCTTTAAATTCGCCTCACATACATTCATATAATGTTTCTTCCCCAAGAAATGCTTCTTGGGCACAGCTTTGGATGTTGCAGTCTTTAAAGCCTGTCCACTTCTGTAGAGACACTAGCCTAGAAGGACTATAATTACAGAAAAACATATATAAAAAACTAGATTAATTAGGCTTTTACAAAATCTGGATACTATATGCATGTGTCGTGGTTTAACCTGGCAGGCAGCCAAATACCGCGCAGCCGCTCACTCACTCCCCCCACCCCCCAGTGGGACGGGGAGAGAATCAGAAGGGTAAGAGTGAGAAAAACTCATGGGTTGAGAAAAAGAGAGTTTAATAGAACAGAAAAGGGGAAAAAAAAATAATAATGATAGAATATACAAAAAGAGTGATGCACAATGCAATTGTTCACCACCTATGCTGACCGATAACCAAGTAGCGATCGCTACTTCCTGGAACACGCCTACCACTCATACACTGAGCATGGTGTCGCATGGTATGGAATACCCCGTTGGCCAGCTGGGGTGGCTGTCCCGATTATGTTCCCTCCCATCTTGTGCACCTAGCTCAGTCAGTAGGCATGGGAGCTGAATGTCCTTGACCAGGAAGGTACTTAGCAACAACTAAAAACATCAGTATGTTATCAACATTCTTCTCATACTAAATCCAAAAGACAGCACTAGGGAGAAATTTAACTCTATCCCAGCCGAAACCAGGACAGCATGTTAATCAAGAGATTTCTCACCTGAGAGTGGACATAGACCACATTGTACTGAAGAAAGTCTTGAGGCTGATCAGGACTTCCAATGCCATATGAGATAAAAAGGTGTGTCTGGAAGACCTTTCATCCCAGCTGTGGCCAGGAAAAAGAGAAAATTTCATCAGAGAAGTCCAGGAGATGACAAGAAACAGAAACAGAAGGAAGGATTGTGATGGAGACTCAAAGCAAGTTCACACATGGCAAGACCACTGAATGGAGAAAAACAACACACACGTGTTTAGTGTGCAGCAGCTGCCAGCCCTGAGACTCTGGCCTCTTCATGAATTTGTGTGTAAATCTGTTTTCAAAGTCTGTGTTTTTCTAAGTGCTACATTTTAAATCAAAGTACCCATCAGACTGAAACCAAGCAAGCTGTGCAAGGCACTGGGATTTTTCTGTAGGTTATTGAGAATGTCGTAGTGTAAGAGGGTGACCAGTGGGTCTCATGACAGAAAGGGCACTCAAAGAAGAGGAGACAAAGAGATCTTATGCAGCCCCAAAGAAAAGTAAAGCACATGGATCTGATGATAATCTGAACATGGCAGTCTTGAGAGAGTTTCAAGGCCACTGCAGAGCTTCACCAAAGCTGTGACAAGACTAACAAAATCTACTTTCAATCTTTATAGCACACCTGGAATCACTCAGCTGACATTTAATGAACCTGATATGTCCCCTGTCATTGTTTTTTATATCCAGCTTCCTTAACTGGAATATAGGGAAAACAATCCTACAGGTAGAAACCAGTCTAAGGCATTAGAGTTCAGCTGGGCTCCTTGTTTTTTGCACCATCTTCAGTAAGACATCTGACCAAAACTGAGTCAACAATGTTGCTGTTGATCCTTGATGCATAACAGCAACACAGGGCTGGAATTATTTAGTAACCACCTTGTGTAGTTAATGTTCCTAATGTACAGTTTTCACTAAGTTGTATGTAGCAAAATTACAATTTCTCAACAACTGCAGTGGAATGAATTATATATGAAATGATGAATTATATATGAAGCAGTAAGTAAGGACAATAAAAATTAATTCAGTCTTATAAATACCTTTCAGCTTTTGGAGTTAGTGATACTTACTGTTATGAAAAACATTTACAATTATGAAAAAAGAAATTATACCTTCTCAGCGAGGTCACCCATGGCCACACTTATGCTCATGATCCCCAGTTTTCTGTAGATCTCATCATTCCTACCCCTTTTGGACTTCCAGTTCTACTGCCAGTTTGATATCTTCTCTTTGGTACTCTACTCTCAAGTGATATCGAAGAATTTTATTAATGGTTGTCTGGTCAATCTTTCTTTATATATAATTTCTATCTCACCTTTATTGCTCACTAGATTGCATCACTGCACTTCTGATCTTCCTGCCTCACAATTTGCTCATTGCATTGTCTTGCCAGGTAAGTATTAGTCAAGAGTATCAGACGCTTTGAAATGAAGAATCACCAGTGAAATGATGACTACTGACGCTGGTTGAGGATCTGGCTTGCTTTAACTCAGTTCGGACTGTTTTAGACATTGTATGAATTCCCTTCTCCTGCATATCTATCTGCAAATCTGAAAAACTCTCATAATGAGTCTACAAAGTAAGGCATTTGCATCACAACCACAATAAACCATACAAGTAACCCACAACAAGCCATGTGAGTAGCTTAAATGCACTAGAATTGATATCTGTAAAGGGAACAAAAGCACTCCATGCTTCTTGATTTCTGTGAACTTTTGAGATTCCTAACCTTAGTTCTTTGAAATATGAACATTGAAATTTCTTTTCTTGTTTCTTTTATTTCTTCTATCCTTTTTTTTCTATTTCAGTCTGAACATATGTGTATATGTATATTTCAAATGTTCAGTAGTTCTAGTAGGCTTTCTACCATAGGCAAAGGTGGTATTTAATGCTGGTCAAGATATCTCGCTTGTTTCATCTTCCAAAATTTTATTTTTGATTAACTAAGTAGACATGGCTAAAAAATTGTCATTAATAATAATTCAAGAAGAGAATGAAGAATTTAAAATACTAACTGAAAAAAAACTGCTCTCAGTATATACTCATTCTTCTGACTTCTATCTTAGAAGATACTGTTACGCTCCAAATACAAGCAAACACCTGTCTTTTGTTACTCTTAAATTTCTGCTTCTAAGAAAACTTTCAGCGGTGGATTTATTCAATGATGGACATTAGTTAATTCATGAGATGCATCCCAGCAACAGTATCAAAAAATCTCTTCTTTTCTTTTTCATTTTTCTCCTGTAGACGCATCCATACTTAGAAGAGCACATCAAAGGCTTGGCCAAGCACCTCACATGGATGGGGAAGGAAGGGACCCTCCACCTGGGGCACTGTTCATCGGGGACATCAGTCCTCATGGATGTCACCTAGTTCTGCCAGGTAATGAAAATTTGAATATTCCAGGAGAAAAGTCTCGAGTATATTTCAACTGTTTGCTATTCACCAGAATGTGAATAGCTTAAAGATGGCTTAAAGGGAAATTTTTTCTCTGCTTCTCCAGATATAAACCATTTAACTATTGGTCTCCCTCTGGTGGGCATTAAGTATCTTTTACTTACATGTACAGAATAAAAGAAGACAGTACAACAGATGTAAGAAGCTCTAGATTTCACATCTTTAAGGTGGAGTTTGGTCATTTTACTCACACTAAATCAATGTCAGTGGCAGTAAAGTAAAGTTTGAAATAGTAGTGATTCAGCCTAGAGTAATGAGAGCTGATTAGCTGATGTGTATTAATCTAGGCCAAGAGGTTTTATCACTTTGCAGGAATTTTTCAAGACTTAATTTTCTTTTATATATATATTAAAAAAGAAAAAAAAAAGAAAACAGGAAAAGATGACTGGAAATGATTAAAAATATAATTCGGGAAAATATTCATTTCAGCCATAAATGAAGATCAGAAATGAAAGACCAATGAATTTCTACAGTGTTCAGTAATGTTATTTAAGAGACAAATACAGTTCACTTAAAATATGCTGAAATAGATTCAGGAAAAAAAAAGACTTGCAGGTGTTTTAATTTCTAATTACGTACTTTGAAAGAGTGATCTATTTCATTGAAGCTAAATTGCCCTTCCTTCTTAGACCTTTGTAGCCATTTCAAACTCTTGGAAATTCTAATAATTTTGCAGGTAAACCATAGAATAAAATGAAACTCCTGTTGTTTATATGAAAGGAATTTATGAGTAGACACAAAAATAACTTCTTGAAAACACATAGATCTTTCAGAACAGTGTTTCAATTCAGGACAGCCGATATTAGAAATAGACCTAATAATAACTATTTGTTTACATTTCATTGAAGCCAAAAGGACTAAAACACAAAGTTAAATGTTTCAAATGCATACAAGTATTGTAAATCCCAAACATTTAGACATCACGAATCATACTACTGAAATCATGAGACTGAAAGTAATCGCACCATTTCCTGCTTTTCATCTAAACTTACTACCTTTGAAAGGAGATGAAAAGAAGATAGTTTATCCCTCAGGGACATGAATCTCAGGATTCATGAGATCCACTCATGTTGTTAAGGTACTTGAATGCATGCACAGGAGGGCAACAAAGTTAGTGGAAGGGCTGAAAGGCATGTCCTGTGAGGAGCGGCTAAGGTCTGATTTGGAGAAAAGGAGAGTGAGAGGTGACCTCATTGTTCTCTACAGCTTCCTGAAGAGGGGAAGTGGAGAGAGAGGTGCTGAGCTCTCCTCCCTGGGATCCTGTGATACGACGTATGGGAATGGCTCAAAGCTGCATCAGGGGAGGTTCAGACTTGACGTTTGGAAGCATTTCTTTACAGAGAGCGTGGCCAAACACTGGAACAGGCTTCCTAG
>NW_009212221.1:0-31894 GCF_000690835.1 Fulmarus glacialis
CTGCTGAGTAAGATAGCTGTGAATCTGGTTCAGAAATACTGGGGGTTCTGCACTTTGTGTAGAAGCTGACTTCAATCAGTAATCAGAGCAAGAATGGAAAATGAAGAAGAGAGCTGCTGACTGAATGTGCCAACCCATCCAGAACAGTAAAGAGCTGGAGGAACCTCCCCATCCCAAAATTCTTAACTGTAGAACAAAGCACAAAGGAGGAATTGGATAAGCTTATTTCACTAGGATTTGAAAAACTTCAGAGATATCATTAGCTACAGCAGTGGATAAGCGAAGAATCTCTATTTATGAATAGAAAATAAGAAAATGAAAAGAATGATAGCATTTTCTCACTTTCTGTTAAGGTTGAAATATTGGAGGATAATATCGATGACAAGAGTTTTTCTATATTGGATATGTCAGCAGAGTTTGACAAGGCTCCCCAGGAAGAAAGAAAGCATGTTTGTGCTCAGGTAGTGCTCCCTTTGGTGGGTAACTTTCCCAGCAAGGTACCACTGTGTCATGCTTGTTCCTTGAGAGGTTTTGTAGAAAAAAAAAGACAGCAGAATTTGACAGTAAAAGTAATAAAACATTTACAAAGATGTTGTTCTGGTGCTGGGAAAAAACAGTAAGCAGTGCTTATAATCAGAAGCTCTGGGCAGCTCGGCAAAAAGCATCCAAACTGCAGATAGACAAGCACTAATTTGAATCTGGTCCAGTGGAAGTCATCTATGCAGGAGGAATGAGCAAGAGGTACATTTAGACTGAGCAAATAGCGAGGCTACGCTCCATATGTACACCATGAGAAATAAAATGAAGTTGTAACCTGGTTAGGCAAAGTGATGCCTGATTCTCCCACCCCACCTGAGCATGCTAGTGGGCAAAGAAGATATCTTTACAGGTTATAGGATGTAAGACTTAACAAAAAGCTTAAGAAACTGAAAGGATTAATTAACAGGCATCTAGTTTTGACATATTATTGCAGTATCCTTAAACCTGAGCTGTCTATGAGAGGTGATGGTTGTTTCAAGCAGAGCTGTTGGGCAGCAGTGGGAGGGGGCCAGGGCGAGGGTGGCCACAGGGCCAGGACATGGCTGACGAGGAGAGCCAGGCAGGCCCAGCCATGGTGGCTGGGGTGCGGTGGTGGCTGGGCTCACCCGTGGCAATGGGGCTAGCACCAGCTCAAGACGGGTGGCAGCTCGGCGATGCAGAGGCTGGGGCAGTGAGGCACGAGGCTGGGCATGGGCCAAAAGCCCAAGACACTTGCATATTTACAAAGGGTAAGTATTGCTACCTGGTAGAGGCTCTAAATCACTTGTCACTGTTTTCATGGTGGACCTTGTATCCACATACCTGACCAAATGGACAGATGATGGTTTTGGTTCCAGGTGTCTAACTGCAGATTGAATGTAGTCTGGAGAGAGGCTGGGTTGTTGTGCATGCGTTTCCTAGATAGTGAGAAGGAAACACGCAGTGAAGCAAATTGCAGAGCTACAAATCTGTATAAACCAATCTGACTAAACCAAAACATTTTCTGTTCTCACATGTGAAGTGGAAACTTGTGGTCTTGGATGAGACCTGCAAGAAAAACAGTTTAAGCTGTCAGCACTGGCAGACTAGCATATCCCTAATTTTTGGAACCTTCTTAATCAGGTGTAGAAAAGAAGCTTTAATTAGTACACTAAAATTTAATAGAAGTCATCTGAGTGATGATTCCTGAAATGTTACTGAAAAATGAAATTTAGAGAGTGAAAAACCTAATAGCAAGAGACACTTTTACAGCTTTCAAATGAGCTCCATCTCTGAAGAAGCTCTGAAGCTTGCTAACATACAGATAATGCAAATAATATTATGAATGAAAAACCCAACACATTTATATGACATCCCTGGAACAAGCTGAGCAAATTATGTTTAAACAAGTAGAAAATATTGTTTACCTATGTTAAACTATTAAAATAACTTATTTGAAACAGTTTTGTTAGATGAAGATGCAAGACAAGTGCTTGTATAGAATCGTGTATGTAGAATTTCTTCTAGCAGGCATGGTAATACACATGCCAGAGTAGCACGGACAAAAAACCACTTTTAAGTTAGTGTGAATCTATTCCATTCAGGTATAGAAATATAACCAACCTCAGCATCCTCAAACCAAATAATTGTTAGGAAATGTGATTAAAAAAAGCTACTGATGAAAGTAATAAAACATCTGCCAAAGAGAACAGCAGAATCAGGATGTGATCTATAGTTTTCAGTGTTAAAAAGCAGAATAGCACCAAGGAGCTGTAAGGGTTGTCACTTGCAAGCATTTGGCCGCTGTACGAGAGAAAAATGAGGATGAGTTGACAGTTAGAATAAATGTCAGTTATTGGGGGCTCACAGAAGTCTGAAGAAACAAATAGGGCAAAGCAAAGAAATCCACTTGTCCAGTAAAATGGTATTTTGATGTCTGAGCCTGGCTGTGAATCGCAGGGTGTTAAAAGAAGTACCATATAAGTTTGTAACCTTTGACAGACAGTATTCTCCAAGTCCTAGCAGAGAGGAAAATAGGAGGTATGGAGTTCTCTTTTTGCACAGCATGGTCCCAGACTAGTAACAGCAGGCCCAAAAATGTCAAAAAAACCCAAACAAACAGAAAACCAAACAGAACATGTACTGTTAACACTTTTGGGCTGAAGTAATGTTGATTTAAAAAAAAAAAAAAAAGTTTAGGATCCAAGCAACAGGACAGGCTACTTTAGAAGACAAATTCAAGCATAGTTAGTAATATGCTTTTTAGTCTGGTATACTTGTCATCTTGCCTTGAAGGAAGTTAGCGTTGCACAATCTGTTTTAAAAAACTGGGCTTCCCAGGCCTAAATACTGGAGGTATCATCTTGAGAGTCCTTTGGTAATCACATAGAGCTGAACAAGATGCAGAATAAAGCAGGCACTGTAACTGATCACTGAGCAATGGGGAAAGACATAGGACCATTTAACCCAGTCCTGTGCTTACAAGAGAATTGACTGAACCTAGAAGCTGAATATGTGAAATCTGAATGTTAGGCCCTGATGAAGAAGAGGTTTTTGTCTGACATCTAAATTCCTGTTGGCAGTTGGACGATGGCTTTTTGTTGGTTTGGTTTGGTTTTAAGGAACTGAATGTCTGTGCACATATATTAGGTCTAATATGCTAGGATACGGTTTGAAGCTTTTCCTGACTGGCCTGATCAATCATGTTGTCAGCCCTAACCTTCAGTGATTGATTAAAGAGCAGAACTCATCAAAAGTGATTCACTATGAAGAGATTATAATCTGACCATTTTACTGAGGTGATATATTAGTCATAGTTTACGATAATTCTTTTTTTTTTTTTTTAATAAATGCAGTCTGAGATTTCTGTTGTTTTCAAATTTAAATAAAAAAATAGTAGAACTTATCCAGCATTTCCTTTTTCGTTGTTATGATGACAATACAAACCTTAAAGGTGACAAGGCAATTATTTAAAATATAATAAAAATTACGTATGCCATGGTTGCAGCGAGGCTTTATCAGTTTTGTTGCTAATGGCGTTGGCATTTGCAGTGACATCTCAAAACTCAGTAAAAGCTAATACTTGTGCACTTGCAACCTGTTCTTCTAAGTAATGTGGAACTGATGATTTGAGGAAAGTGTCTTATTAAAACTTTATAACAAAAATGTGAAAGAAGAAGATATGGTGGTTATGCTGCTTCTTTCAAATAAGATGTTCTCTTCAATAAGAACATCCCAATTATGTTAATATAATGTGTCAGTATCTACAGAAATGTTATCATTCCAAAAGCTCCCATTGGCATCAATGAAAAAATGCTTAATGAAGGCAGATGGTGGCATTTGAGTTTGTGACTTCATTTTTGTTCATTTGTTTTCTTCTGGCGGAGCAAAGTTTCGTATCCACTGCCGGTAGAAGTAATGACTAAGATCTCAGTAAACGAAAAAACCAGAAATATTGATAATTTTTCTCTCACTTTCTGCTTAATTTATTTTAGTGATATCCACATACCAGTGAAAGTAATGAGAATATTGCCACTGATTTCAGAAAACTATGTATCAGGAACATTTTGCATTAGATAACAGTTTGTCATATAAGCAGTTTTATTCTTTCCCTGGGGAACTCAATTTATTAGTCATTTTCTTCTGCCAGTGTGGGTCTTACAGCCAGTGACAGGAACAATGGCAAATATATAGTAATAAAACTATAAAAATTGGCAGAGGCGTTCAGATGCAATTAAATTATTCCAGCTCTTTAAAATAAAATCTGATCCAATATCAGGTTGTCAGTTTGTGTAATGAGTTTCCAGTTTTTAAAAATGCACTACAGTCTTAATCCATAGGTCTGATCCAAATAAGCAAATGGAAAGATACCCACTGATTTCAGTGAGCTTTGTATCAAGTCCTCATCACTTTATATGAAGTTCTGGGAATAGTCATCTCCAAAGGAGACTATGAGAATGAAACTCCAGCTCACCTCAAAATATCAGGAATTTATTTTCTCTAATTTATGAAACTTCATGCCATTGGAGAAGATGCTATCTTTCTTCTGAAGCATGGACATAGATTTTTAAGTCAAATATTTCTTTCCAGTGGTTCCAATACTTATCAAGTCTATATATGTTATGATCTTAGATGAATTTATCACACACAGGAATGAACTGATATGACCGACAACAGAATTTAAGCTTGGGAAGAACTGAAAGTGTTGGCTTCTTCACTGAAAGGTTCAAAGTGAAATGCTAAGTTATTGTTCTCTTGATTCCTTCTCAGCATTTATAACTGCTACTCGTAAGAAATTTTTTACTATTTTATAAGGCTAGCATGCACCAGAAACTAGAGAATGTCAAATGATAAGCCCATAGAAATAAGACTTTGGCTGTACTGTTATATGAACAATCTGTTTGAAGAGATCAGGAATAATTGATGAATGCTAGAAATTTCTGTGAGAGCAGATATTTTATAACCACAGTGAGGATTAGCACACATTTCTTGTAAGAATGCAAACTGATATCAATTACATCTCCATACTGAAATGGGATACCCTATACAAGATATATGTGTGCTTATATATATGTATACACACACATATATATGTACATATAGATTTATATATATAAGACAGCAAGGTAGCAATAGAGAACAAGTGAACAAGCATAAGATGTCTTTTCCCCATTAGGTAAAGTATAGTTTTACTATTGTTCTGCAGTCAGACCAAGATAATTTCTTTCTGGAGTAGGTAAGAGCTTTCCTGAAGAGTGGAATAAGATGAAAATGTGATATATATACATTGCATTATATCTGTATGGTCTATCATATCTATATATAGTATATTGTAACATACAGATTGTATACATATGATAGGCATATATGGCATAAAAGTAATGATTCATAACGATAATATGTTGGAAGCCTTCTGTGCTTTCCTGTGAGACATTTATCTGACATGTTTTGCTTTCTGGAAAACAGTCATGTGTATATGATATTGCATATAATCAGCTGCAGAAGGTTTTTATTGCATTACCTGTGACAAAGCTGGCAAGCACTGAAGCGCCCATCTGAAGCAGGCTGCTTCTGTTAGCGGAGGAAAGAAAAGCGAGATGCTTAGAACTCCCCGTTCTAAGTGAAATGTTAGGCAGAGATGGACTATGGACTATCTCAGCAGCTTCACAGTAAAGGCTGGGTGCCAGGATTTCACAGTGCCTGCTACACTCTTGTTTGAACAGGAGCGACTGGTCTCTAGGACACAGAAGCAGCTCTCTGGTGTGTCCCAGCTATGGCCAGTTGCTGGGTGTGGGTATCACGGCTTTGCCTCTTCCCATACCTCCCTCCCTCATGTGTAATCTTGCTCTGGCAGGACCATAGCATGCCTGTGCCACCTGGACCCCAGAAGCTACTAATACAAGACGGTCTTATCAAACCATGAGAGTGAGGAATAAGAGCCCATCTCACATTGCCCACCCCAGTTCTGCGTGGCTGCGTTCGAGTCACTGACTGGTCCAAAATTCTTGTCTGCAGTTCTCTCACTGGCCTTTTGCTGCTCATTTTTGCCTGGTTCCAGTTAATTTCTGCATGTTTTCATACATTTCCTATCAGATGTGTAACAGTTTCTAGGAAGTAGCTGGCAGCGAAGGTCAGCCATCTGCCTGGTAGCCATGGCTGATGCTATATAAACAGAAGAGAACAGGAGCCACACTGAAGATGAGGTTTACCTGAGGGGCTAAAGTGGTCAGGTATCAGCAAGACAGAAATGCTCTGAATAGCTGGAGAACACCAAGAACAAGGATTTGGAGCATGAGAAGGAGTAAAGGGCCAGGTGCCTGATCACCCGGGGAAGGGAGGAAGAGTAGAGAATGAAAGAGAGACTTGTAAAGGGATGTAGCCAATGCGGAGGAACTTCAGAAATGCATTTTCTGCATTCAACAAATCTTCAGAATTCAAAACAAGACTTTAAGTATGACTTTGCCAAGGAAGTAGGCGACCTGTTTTAACAGGAATGGAAACTGCATGTCCCCCAGTAGGAGGGGAAATGGCAAGACATTTCAAGACAACATATTTATAAAAAGTGGTGGATACTATAAGAAAATTTCAGCAATGCAGGCTGACCAAACTCTAGTAATTTTTCATTCCACTGCAGGGGTGGAGCAACCAGTAAATGACGTGAAAAACACTATAAAAAGTATTCCTTGATGTAAGATAATGCCATCTGAATATTGCTTTGTGTATTGCTGTTAACTCTTCCGTTTTACAGGGATCAACACAAGCAGCTTCCTTAATTTATAGTATTTAAAAACCAGGATACATGGTGAAAGTAGAATTCACTTAACTGCAACTTAATTGAAATATATTCCTCTGAGTTCTTCCGGAGGATGGGAATGCTGAAACATAAGTAAGGATTACTGTAAGAAATAAAATACTAGAAAAAGGTGAAGCAGGCAAAATGAAACTTAGCATACCAAATTTCATATACTAGTAAAAATTGGCTTACAAATATTCTTTCCAGAGAGACCAGTTGCAAAGCATAGCAAAGAATGAAAGTGTACCATAATACACTACCTAAAAAGGCTCATTTAAAAATCTGAGCTATTATTGAACAGTGGCAGACAGTTTAATAGCACATAATTCTCAAACCATAAGAGCTTTAATATATTAATGAGGTAAAGTGGTGAGTCCTGTTGCTACTAGGATATACTATGTTTGTGTACTATATGCAAATCCAGACAAGCTTTTTAAGCAATTGTTCTGTGCATGTAAAAAACTACCTGAAGTTAGTAAGATTGTTTGTACAGACGTATATCTGATGTCTAAAACAGTGGAGTTTCTTTTTGGTTATTTTTTCAAGTGAAGATTCATATAGCTGGATGCTGGATATGTTTACTGGCTTTTTATGCTATTTCTGCCCTACTTCACCTTTCTGTATCATTCTCCTGAAGTCTCCTGGGTACGCTTGGCAGTTTGATTATGTCTCATGTCTCTATTGAAAATATTACTTGCCTCCTCTGTTACTGGAATATTTGATGTTGCTTATATTATCAATTGCTTTTAAAATGAGTGGTTTTCCCTATTAAAGTCCATATAGAGTTGAATATCAAATAACAGCATTTTCTCCTCACCCCTTCTTCTTTCTGGGTAGATTTAAAGAGTTCTTTGCAAAGGGCAATACCTCAGTTACATTTATGAGAGAACTTAACTTGTATGCAAGAGACATTTCCTAAAAAACTTTCTAGGTTTCTAGCAGTTTCCATGAAATAGGTTTGATTTCAACCCTGTTAAATTATGAAGATGTATACCATAAGGCTTTGTTTAGAAAAGCTGAGATGGTGGCCAAATTGCTTGAGGAAACATAAAAAGATTAATGATTGAGTTCTGCCTGGCTCCCACATTCTCACTTCCTGAATCAGTGTAGCTGAGACATATCACAAAGATGACACATATTGACTCTGGGGAGGGAGCAGCAATTATTTGCCTTATTATTTTCCATGTCAGGCAAGTAATAGAGCAATATTGTGCCAGCCAGCGAAGGAAGAAATTTCTAGCTTGTCTGTCCTTCAGCTTGAAGGGCTGTTGTACATACTTCTCAAAGAGGGGTATATATTTGGAAATTAGGACCTTACTGCAAAGAAGAACAAAAATATCTAGATCTTCTGCTAGATTCTACTTTGAAGCAAGACAAAATACCGGGAAGTATAAACAGTGCTACTTTCTATATTAATGTCCTTCCACGGAAGTGGCCTATGGATCACCAGCTCCAGAAAAATTATTTTGTTGTGGTGTTGCGTAGTCTTTCACCCACAAGGTAGAGCAAAGGTGTTTAATGTTTGTTTAGTCATTCTCAAATATCTGTACATGTTGCCTTTGTTGTTTGTTTCTTTTATAGATCTATTTGCGATTCTTGGACTACGAGATGCAGAATTCCAATGAATGCAAAAGGAATTTTGTAGCTGTCTATGACGGAAGCAGCTCTGTGGAGGATTTGAAAGCGAAGTTTTGCAGCACTGTTGCTAATGATGTAATGCTGCGGACAGGTCTCGGTGTAATCCGCATGTGGGCAGATGAAGGCAGTCGAAGCAGCCGATTCCAGATGCTCTTCACATCTTTCCAAGAACGTAAGACCCTAATCAATGCATCTGTCTTTCAGTTTGTTAAATGATACAAGTCCCAAATACTGTTAATGTTTTCTTCATGCAGAATAGTCACTGAAGAATGTTCCCAAACAAGCTAAGTAAATATTCGGAACAGTTTTTATTCCAAGCACTTACAGTGTGCAATAATTTGTAACACAGTGGATAGAGCACAGGATTCAGAGACAGGGAGACAGGTACGAGTAGTCATGACCTGTCCAGTCGTATGACCGCGACTTTTATCTTATCCCCAAGTTACAGGGCCACTGTGTCTCAGTTTTCCCTTACATAACATGGAAAATAATACAGCTCTGAAGGTTTTTATCAAGCCTGATCCTTTTCGATGAATGTGATTTTTTAGATCTCATTATGATAGGCATTTGTAAAATACCTTATGATTATTTTATTACAAATGGTGGGTGTGTTTGTGCATATTCTAGAATGCATATATCAATAAACATACATATCAGATATTGTTAAGCAAAGAATTTAGTTAATTTTTTGTAGCAACAGAAGTTTTCTAAAAGTCTTACATGATATTTTGGTTAATATTCTCTCTGTGCGCCTTGCCTGCATTGATATGTTTATATGATTTCTGGACTCAGATAATGAGCAAAACAGCCTCTGAAAGAAACAAAAGGTAGTTCTAGCCAGTTTAAAACAAACAAACAAACAAACCACAAAAAACCATCCACAAAACCCAATAATCCCATTCACTGAAAATGATTGACTCGGGTAATCACCTGTGAAAGATACCAATTTGTTTTCTTTGATGGAAATAATGCATATTTGGTCCCTTGTGGAAGGATTATAAGCATTTATTTTCACGTGCTGGTTCATGTTCATTTTTAATGTATTTTTTGGTTTGTGCATCACATGTCTGACAGGAATATATCTGTGCAGCTGTCAGTGGTTGGAATGAAGGTGTGATCCTACCAAACACATTCTTCATCTGTATTCTCTGTGTGTGTACCCTGCAATGAGGCAATGAGACTCTGTTGAGAACAGCCTCCGTAATTCCTTAATTATGGCTCTGATTAAAAATTTCTGACAGTCTACATGCCTGAAAGTGCATATGCCGCTCTACTCTTACATTGCAGCCTTAGGGTGGATTATATTTTTCTTGTCTGTAAATCAGGCCAGGGTCTAAAAGACATTGAGAACCCTCAGTTGAGATGATACTGCCATTTTCTCATTTCTGCAACTGGAGATGTCTTGAATATTTAAGATCTGATTCATTTTTTTCACAAGGCATCCTGATCTGTTACCTTAGAAACAACTGCATAGACACTGGAGGTTCACAGCATATAAAGAACTGGAGAGTGAAGCACTATGATGACTAACTTGAACTGAAGGTTTGAATAAGTGTGTGTTTGCAAGGCTTTCATATTTTAAAGGAAAATAGGGAAAAATGTAGTTTTTTCTTTTATAGTATTCCTAATATGTTTGCCTGACTTGCTACATCTTATGAGCTACTTTGTTCTAGCAAACAGATGATAGTTTATACTGCATGGTATTCTGGCTGGGAAGCTGAAAATATTAACATGATGTGTTTTCTATAAATTTATTCTGAACAGTCATTGCACGCTAAAAGCTGAAAATTGTGCTAAAGGACTAAATTGTGCTTTGAGATATGTATACACAGCCTGCTCATAAATAGTAGAAGAAACTGCATCTGTGTTTTTAATGCTGGAAATTGACTTTAAAGATTTAAAGGTGTTGCAGATTGTACTTTCTGTGTCATGTCAGTTGTCCGTAAGTGCTGCCCTATGCTGCAGACTGGTGCTGGCTGTCAGGAGTCAGCTGGGGCAGATGTCCGGCGTGCGCACTGCGAGACACAGCTCACAGCATGCAAACTGCAACGTCTTTCAGCAGCGTGTGGGAATAATTAGATCATCTGCATGGAAGAGAAGGAATGTCAGACCTCATTCAGGGAGATGTGCATCAGGGAACAGACACCTGTGTCTCTACTTGGGGACAAAGAAAGAGGAAAAAAGCTATTTTGTTCACCTAGAGCTGAGAAAGAAACAAAATAGAAGATAACATTTATGTTGTGGTTATGTTCATGGCAAAGAGTGACAAAGTAAAATTCCTGTATTTACTGTTGCCATGGAAATGACCAGGAGGTGTTGTGATCTGTAGCTCCCCAAGTTCCTCTCCTTAGTGCCGAGTTAAGTTGCGGAGATTGTGAGTCTTCCCTTACACAAGGCTCTGTGAACTGGAAGTGGTTTTTTGCAGAAACAGGCTACTTAGCCTGAGAAATGTTTTCTTTCTGTGTAAGTCTGTTCAGTGTTAATTCTTGTTATAGAGCCATTTCCTGGGGACTTGACATTTGTGTAGAACAGAGAAATCTTAAAGAGATTTCTTATATGATTATTTTCATACGGTTTGATCAGTGTGCTCCAATTACTTTTGAAATATATATGTCTTTTTTGATGGCATCTAAAAAGTGGTCTTACAAGTTTCCAAACCTCTAGCAGTGATGCTCTGCAGAGCAGCAGTGTCCAAAGGAAAGGCATACAATGCAAGAAGTTGTTAAATTTCCTATGCCAGAAAATCAGAAATGATTCTCACATCATCAAAATAGTAGTAGAGCTCTAAATAACACTTCATAAACAATTAATTCTTAATAGCTGATAATTTAGAGTGATGATCTGATATTTCATGATCAACGTTATTAGCTATTCCAACTATCATTATGGTTTTTTTCTGCTTATGTCCTTACCTTTTTAATCTTTAATATATCTTCTAAGCATATATATCTAATCATATTTTTGTGTATGGTAGTCATTGTCTACAATAGATTTCAAATATCCAATAAATTAATTTAAGAATCAGAAAAAGGAAAACAAGAAAGCTGGTATCATCAAAAGGAGTCTGTTCATCTGGTAAGAAGACTTGTAAAATGAGTCTTTGTTTTTTCACCCGCTGACTAACTGTTCATTTCATTTTCCATGACTGTGAGAGTGATCTTCAGCCTGATTAATGACAGACATGCTACACCTACAGCTTCTTCAAAGAGCTGCTCCTGAGCAGACACACCTATGCTTTAACCTAAAAGCAGATTCGTAGAACCAGGGCATATGGGATAAGAAAAAATCCCTCTGTATGCACAGCAGGCAAGATGTTCATTCTCTTACCTCTGACTGCTATTTGGTAGCACTGCTTCCTTCTCCATTCATAACCATGCATCACAAACCCCAGAACAGAAAAATATCATTCCACCTCTTACTTTTGTTGCCCCTTTGAGCTCTAAGCCTGTTTTTAAAGCCCTGTCACACGTGGCTTTCCTAAAGGAGCACAGGTTCTATCATTCTTATTTTCTTTTTATTAACAAAACCCGTATTGGGATGGAAACCTAGGGCCATGTTTAGAAGAGCAGTGCACACCTTTATCGAGTAACAGCACTCAAGTCCTTGTTTACAGCCAGAATCCCTGAAGGTGGTCACCCCAGCATGGGCAACTCTCTAATGGGGAAAAGGCGCTGCAGGTATGCAGTATTAATGACTGTGTTTATTGTGGTAATGCAAAGGGAACTACTGAGAAAGGGAACAACAAAGTGATAAATGCAACACATGTGAAGAGATGGTTTTCCTTTGCAAGGACTTAGGAGTGTAAATAGATTTCAGCTTTGCTGTGTTTGCTCCCTGCTTCCACACTAATATATAAAAGAGAAGACATTGGGGTTGCCTCCTTACTGGTGAGCACTCACGTGTGATTTTCTTCCCCTCTGTGCTATTTGCAGCTATCTCTAGTGAAAAACCCTCACTGGCTAAGCACCCCATTGACTCTCTGACCCTGAACAAAATAACTGTTTGTGGTGCCTAGAGTGTATACACTGAACACAGACTGGAGCTCTGAGCACATGCTCCTGAGCTGCCATTCTCTGGTGAGTTCGTGTATCAGAAAACCCCCATGAAACCACAGATAAGTGTTTTTTAAAGACTAGATTATCATCTGGTATTAACTATACGCAAAAGTTACATTTATCTTGAACAGAGCTGTCTGAAGGTGGCTGAGAAAGAAAATTCAGTATTAAGCACATTTCATTTTCAAGTTTCTAATAGTTGTATTTTAATAAGAATTTTTTTTTCATTGGTGGCAAATGAAAAGATAAATAATTTTACTTTAGGTAATATACTTGTAGTGTACAGTACTAAAACCATCTTAATAATTTTATAATTTTAATAAAGTAAATGAAACCATCTCTCAGCATGACTGATGAACTGTTTCTTGGAGAGGCTGAGAGAAAACTTCTTCCTCTGTTTCAAGGGCGATTCAAGGAACATCTGAAGAATTTCATTTTTCTCTCTCTTGTGAAGGAAAGAAAGCTCTATTTTTCAGTAAGGAACAGTGGGAAAATCCAAATGATCTATACTTAAAGAATTCACGTACAGAGCATGATGCAATGAGCTATCTTGAGTACATGAGGAGTAGGTGTGAAATATCTAACGAGTTCAGTGTAAAATATTTCTCACACCTAACCATTGTTAAGATTTCAGAATTTTCCCATTCACCCTCAGGAGAAAGCAAGACCTTTCAAAAATGTTATGACAAGAAGGGAAGGGGGGAAGAGAGAGAAGCCTAAAAATAGCAAGTAGGGTAGGGCATTCATCTAAGATTAGGGAGTCCCGGACTGAAATCCCTGTCTTGAAACAGGCTCAAAGGGTAAATCCACACGGTTCAATGAAGTACGATGTCGACACCCAAGCTAGCTTGCTCAGAGCTAGTTCACACCCTAGAAGCAAAGAGTTGCACTAACTGCATGGTGCTGAGAAACAGTGTAAATACACTGGGGAAAGCACTGCACTGAAGTGGGACAGCCAGGCTTCACAACAGGTCTGTAACAAGTCAGCTTTTGACTTCATCTTGTAAAAATGTTTTGATCTGGTCGTGTTTGCATTTTATACCCAAAGTATCCTGTAATGCCCAACAAAATGATGCTCAACACACACAGATAATGTATTTTATTATTAATGTCATAACATCACAATAGTGTAATAATTATTAATAACACAGAGAATATTTAATTGCTATAGTGCTTTATAAATATTGTTATTTTATAGTATAAATGTGCATGTATTACTTGTGATTATTTTATTTTCTCAGTGAAAGCAGTATTTTGTTTTTAAATATACAATTGCTTTTATTTCACGTTACTTTGTAAACATGGCATATGGAAGAACTATTAATGTTCTTTATGTTTCTCTGCTTTAGGGCTCTTCAGGATTAAAAGAATTTATGATCAGTTTGCATTAATAAATGAAAAAATATAGATTATTGGTTCCATGTGCATTCTCCAAACCTTCCAATAGTAAGAAAATATAGACAACCCCATTGGCTCAATTTTTATAAATTTTGAAAACAGTAACCTTCAAATACTAAACTCAGGCTTTTTTGAATACTGTGATGGTAACCTTCTGGAAATATGATCATTATAACAATCTCCTAACTTGTACTAGCAACAAAATATATTTACATGCTAGATAAAGGAAATAGGGTTATTATTATAGGATTTTTTAAAGTATAGGTTTCCTAAACTTGCAAAAGACTCTGGGATATCATGTCTATTTCTGTTAACTCACTTGCTTATATATTTTCTAGGATAAGTGCACCATCTTGTGTTCAGTATAAATACTTGTTGCAAAGCAGAGGACATTACATTATAATTAATTCAATAAAATCTGTTTGTATATTAAGATACAAGGTAAACCTACACATAACACAAAAATTTTTAAAAAGAAAATATTATCATTAAAATAATGTAGAATGAAAGTATTTGATTTTTTTTATTTTGTATATATTATTTTATATAAACTATAATTTTACATAAAAATAATTATTGGTTCAAATCCAAACTGGAAAAAGAACCTTTAATAATAATTTTTTTCTTTAACTGGTGATTTAATTTAAATGATAGTGTTTTCATGCTGTAAAAATCCAAGAATTTATCAAAGACTTAAAGTTATTAAAATACGTCAGGTTGAATTATATGTATAGTTCTAATTTGCTTGCTTGTGTTATAATCATTATGAATTGTTCATTGTGCTGAATACACTATCATCTCACTTATTTCTAGGCCAGTACCTTGGCAGAGCTTGACTCAAGACAGCTTTGGGATACAGGAGAAATAACATAACTCTGTGTTCCCAGCTGTTACTTTTAATGTAATTACGAAGCCATCTTGTCCAAGAGTCACAGAATGGTTGCGATTGGAAGGGACTCTGGGATATGGTCTAGTCCAATCAAAGTAGGGTCAGCTACAGCAGATTGCTCAGGGCTGTGTCCAGTTGGGTTTTGAATATCTTCAATGATGGAGACTCCACAACCTCTCTGCGAAACTAGCTCCTGCACAGTGTTTGGTCAGCCTCAAAGTAGAAGTTTGTTCTTGCATTTAAAGGGAATTTCATTTATTCATGTATTTCATGTAGTGAATGACTACCACTATTCATGTAGTGAATACACTAAATGTATTTCATTTAGTGCTCATTGCTTCTTGTCGTGTCACTGGGCACCACTGAGAAGAGCCTGGCTCTGTCTTCTTTACTCCCTCCCATTAGTTACTGATGACACTGATGACAGCCCCCCGAGCCTTCTCTTCTCCAGACTGAACAGTCCCAGTTTTCTCAGCCTCTCCTCATATTTCAGATGCCTCATATTTCAGATCAAAGCCTTTAATGGTCTTTGTGACCCTCTGCTGGACTCACTCCAGTACATCCATGTCTCTCTTGTGCTGAGGAGCCCAGAACTGGACACAGCACTGCAGATGTGGCCTCACCAGTGCTGAGTAGAGGGGAAGGATCATATCTCTCAACCTGCTGACAATGCTCTTTCTAATGCAGCCCAAGATACTGGTGGCCACCTTTGCCACGAGGGCACATTGCTGGCTCATGGTCAGCTTATTGCACACCAGCACCGTTTCTGCAAACTTTCTTTCCAGACGGTCAGTCCCCAGCATGTACTGGTGCATGAAGTTATTCCTCCCCGGGCACGGGGCTTTGCATTTCCTTTTGTTGATCTGCTTGAAGTTCCTGTTTCTCCAGCCTGTTGAGGCCCATCTGTACAGCCACCCAACCATTTGATCTATCAACCAGTCCTCCCAGTTTTGCACTGCTTGCGAACTTGCTGAGGATACACTCTGTCGCATCATCCAGGATATTAATGAAGAGGTTAAAGAGTATTAGCCTCAGTACTGACCCCCGGGGTACATCACTAGTGACTTGCCTCCAGCTGGTTATGTTACTGATCACAACTTTTTGAGCTTGGCAGTTCGGTCAGTTTCAGTCCAACTCACTGTCTATTTATCTAGCCCATATTCATTAGTTTGTCTATGTTAGGGAAAACAGGGTTGAAAGCTTTTCTTAAGTAGAAAAACACAACATCCACTGCTCTCCCCTGACTCACCAAGCCAGTGATCCAATCGCAGAAGGCTGTCATGTTGGTCAAGCATGATTTCCCTTTCATAAGTCCATGCAGACAACCCTCTTCTTGTCCTTCATGTGTTTGGAAAAGATTTTCAGGATTATTTGCTCTGTCACCTTCCCAGGGATCGAGGTGAGGCTCACTGACTTGTAACTCTCAGGTTTCTCCTTCTCGCCTTTCTCAAAGATGGGGGATCATTTGCTTTCTTCCAATCCTTGGAAACCTTCCCCCATCACCATGACCTTTCAGAGATAATCAAGAGTGGCCTCACAATGACATTAGGCAACTGTTGGGGGCATCGCATCAGGCCCCATGGGCTCATTTCTGTCCAGTTTGTTTAAATATTCCCTAACCTGGTCCTCTTCTACTGAGAGTAAGTCTTCCTTGCTCCAGGCTTTCTCCTGGAGAAACAAGCACATCTTGGAACTCCAAAAGGCAAATCCCACAAAAACAAGATGGAGGAGAAGAAGGCATTCAGTACCTCAGCCTTTTCCAATGTCCTTTGTCACAAAGTCCCCTGCCCCATTCAGCATCACACATTTTCCCCCATCTTGCTTTGGCAGCTAACATACCTGTAGAAGTCCTTTTTGTCGCTCTTTACAGCCCTCACCAGATTCAACTCCAGGTGGGCTTCAGCTTTCCTAACTGTATCACTGCATCTTTGGTCAGTGCCCCTATATTTCTGCTGGCGTCATCTGTCCCTGCTGTCACCTCTTGTATGTGTCCTTTTTATGTTTGATTTTAATCCGTAGCTCATTGTTCATCCATGCAGGCTCACTGCTGCCTTCTGCTTGTCTAGATAGACAACTGTTGAGCTTGGAGGACGTGATCTTACAGAATCAACCAACTATCCTGGAACCCTTATCTTTCCAGGACCACCTCCCATGGCCTTCTTCCAAGCAGACCCATCAACAGTGAAATTTTTCTCTCCTGAGGCCCAGAGTTGGGATCCTGCTTTTAGTCTTATTCCCTCTTTGCAGCATCCTGAACTCCACCACCTCGTGATCACTGCAGCCAGGACTGCACCTGACATTCACATCCCTGACCGGTTCTTCCTTGTTTATAAAAGCATAAGGCCCAGCAGAGCTCCCCTCATCAGCTCCTTGATTACCTGTATCAGCAAGTTATCATCAATGCGCTTTGGAAACCTCCTGGATTGCTTGTGCCCTGCTGTGTTGCCCTCCACAGACACCAGGTGGTTAAAATCCCCTATAAGGACCAGGGCCTGTGAATGTGAGGCTTCTTCCAGCTGTCTGAAGAAGGTTTAATCTACTTCTTGTCCCTGATCAGGTAGTCTGTATCAGACGGACACCAACTACAATATTGGTAGCTGTGGGCCAACACTGGGCTGTCCATTAATCGTGACAGAAAAACTCTCACTTGGCTCATCGCACAACCCAAGGCAGAGCTCTATGCATTCCCGCTGCTCTCTCATATAAAGGGCATTTATATACTCATGGGGAAGACCGTAGACTGATAGAGTAGGGCTTCTGCTGGGTGAAGAGGTTTGTGCTGCTTTATCTAGTTGAAGCTAATGATAGCAGTAGCTTCCTTTTGTGAAAACATCCACAACCTTTCCTCAGGTTCAAATGTTTACATATTGAAGAATTGCCATAGATGATGTTCAAGACTTAGGTTAAGCTATCAAGTATTGCTGCCACATACCTTGTCTGCTTGATTCCACTCCCATCCTGGGTTCCGTAACTGCTTCAGGAAAGCATTAGGACTAGATCCATCTTGCTGTAAAAGAATCGTATTTGCTACCAGTTCATTTATCTTTTTACTGTTACTAGAATGTCCTTGATGCAGCATCCCAAGACCCCTTTGCTGTGCCTCTTCAAGGGCAAAAAACCTAATTCCTCCAATGTACAATGGGACTGAAAAGTTTTCAGCTTCCCTTGATGCTTTCATTTATTCCAACAAAAAGCCTTCATTAGAGTGGAGAAACTATATTGATTTCTTGTCCAGCTTAATCCAGGTCCAGGGGACCATAGAGAGGACTTGACTATACTAATTTTCTAAACATGAACAAGAGGGGGTGGTTTGTCATTAGCGTTAGGAATCTTACATTTGGGTTTCTCTCATGCTAAGTTTGCTGTACTTACTCTGAAATTGCTTTGCCTCACTATTCATCTAGTTTTGACATTTCTTCACATACCACCTCTTTCCTCCATAGTTCAACAGCACAATTTAGAGAAACTGAAATTTTCTTTCTTTCTTCTTCCTTTCTCTTGCCTTTCATTTCCAGATCTCCCTGCCATCACTTCGCATAATTATCCCTTCTTCTTAAATCTGCAAAGAATGTCTTTTGTACTGCTCTTATTTCTGAAACATTTCCTAATATTTTTCATTTGATATAAAATCTCTTGTCATTCCTTTCAGTGCAGAATGCCTTAAGTGTCATCTATTTCTGCTGTGCAGTTCTCTCTTTCTTCCTCTTCCTTTCATTTCATTTACTACCTTCCTCTGGTTCTCCTTTGCTACTTACCACCACTATACTTCTAAATTCCTTCATTTCTGCCTCTCACAACTGTTCTTCCTTCCTTTAAATTGTTCTCTGTTCTTGTGGGGGTTGTTTTTTGACTATTAATCCTTTCTTTGCTGTTGCTTTCAGGATTAAATCAGACTGATTTTAAAGTGGCAAAAGCAAGTCTAGGCAATTCTGCCTGCTCAGACACAGCACTCTGCCCTCACCACTTCACTTCTAAGGCCTTTCATGCCACTCTGCATGTCTTTTGGTGTTTCTTTTTTTTTCTTCTTTATGGCTTTATTAACATAAATTTCCTAGTCCTGCACTTCTTTTTTTTTCCTTGCTCCCCTGTCACTCCTTGTGCTTTCTCCATTTGTCATTTGGGTCGTCCTTTCTTGTGCAGTTCCTACATATTACCGTGTATTTTGAATGGGTGGCTAGGTCTTCTTAGGTTTCCCTTTCATAAATTCTCTCCCTCTATGTTTCACTTTTTTTGCTTAGAGCAGGCAGTGAGACTCTTTCTGTGTGTTGGAAAACCCAGTCCCAAAAGATCCTCGCCTTGCCCAGAAACAGGGATTGCAGCTAGAGTGTGAAAGGATGATAATGTCTCTAGTGGGTTCCCTATAAGATGTGTCACATCTTGATGTGACACAGTATTCTCCAGGCTCAGCCCTCACTGTCCCCAAATGACAGCAACAGGTAGATATGGACTGTCCCAAAGCACCCTCCCTTGCTAATATGCACATGTGTTGTTCTGCTCTTTCTGTCCAGTTTAAAGTAAAATCCTTCCTCTAACAAACTTAACACCTGACCAGAGTCACTGCAGCTTAGGAGATGGTATACCAGATTTTTCCAAAAATTGAACAGTGGGCAGAACCAGTCTGGCTGATCAGTCTTCTGCATTGGCCAAGAGATACAGTTTACGTATACTGTGATATCTGAGTGGATGGTTGCATATTTGGGGGTGTGTACAAGTTTTGATGGCATTTACTACTTGTTTAACAGACCATAACTGCTCTGAAGAAACCATTTTAGTCAGTTATGGATATCTGAACTTAAGCACTTATTGAAAAGTGGGTTTCTTGACATGATATATGGAGTCATTAAGTTCTACAGTATAAATCCTTTGTACTGTCCTTAGTTAGCAAACCACTGAAGCAGTCATCTGCTCTGAGCCAGTCTCTGCACTATGCATATATGTTGTCATAGGAACTGCTTTTAAAGTTGCAGAGGAGAAAAGTTGCCATGAAATATCAAATTCTAAGTGTCAATAATATGAACATCATAACTCCTTTCTGATTAGTTAAGGGTCTTAGGTTATTTTTTAACTTTCCCTTAAAAATAATTACAATAATGCTTTTGGGTTGTTTGAGCTAAAAAAATACATAAACAGTTCATTTTTACTGATTTAACACTGATAAAATTTGTAGCTCTTTTTTTTAAATGGAGGAAGATCTTCTGGTTTGGCTTTTTATAAAAGAAATATGAGGAGTAATTTATCTTTACTGTGTTATATAATTTTGGAGTAGTATCTTTACAACCCCAACACCTAAGGATCTCCCAACACTTGAGTAAGTAGCACAGTTTAGCAGCGTGTACGATCCCTTCTGATGGCTTCCAAGCTGCTTCTTCACAGTAGTAGTATATGGCCTTCAGTAAAGCTTTCATCCTGCAGCTTTCATCTGCATGATTCTCCTAGACCATGGTCTTCAGGGACACTGAAGACTGTTGCATTTTTTAATCTTCACACTTGTGATCAAAGGGGTACTTTTTTACTGTAACCTTTCCTATGACCAAAAGGTTTTTTAAATAATTTTATTTTCTCTGTATATAAATGTTCCGGCACCGTTGATATAGGCACTACAGTACATATCTTCTTTGAGTCACACAAGTTTTCTTAAAAAACTGGAGTTTCAGCCACAAACTTTAAAACAAATTATTTCCCATACACTGGATCTGGCTGGGATACATTTAACTTTTTCATAGCAACCCATAGGGTTTTGGATCTGTGGCTAAAACTGTTGATAACACAGCAATGACCCCCCACGAATGTATGGGGGGCCAACCCACTACAACCATGAGAGTCAGATAATGGGAAAGTCCATCATCTTAGAACTGAAAATGTCTTGCCACAGAATAATAAACAGTGTGTGACTGGAGTGCTCTCAATGTTGCATGTCGAATATTAAATATGCTCAAGGAACCTGTGCTGTATAGTTTTTTCCTATCACAGTTTCTATGATCACTCCTAGATGTGTTTGTTGCGGAAAGCTGAATGATTTACTACTTAATATCAGCTTTTTCTCTCTTGTTTTTAGCCCCTTGTGAAGCCAACACATTCTTTTGCCACAGTAATATGTGTATTAATAATACCTTGGTCTGCAATGGACTCCAGAATTGTGTGTATCCTTGGGATGAAAACCACTGCAAAGGTAATGTGTAGAATTGTAAATGTCAAGTCATTTAGACCACCTGGGATACAGCATACTATCCTTAGGTTCTTGTTAAGTATGCGCCAGATGGATCAAAGCTCAGGAAGAGTAATTCAGGGAGAGCATACATCAAGCAATAGAGAAAATGAAGAGAGGTAAAAATACTGATGGATTTTACTTTCAGTGTTTGCATTTGTTTTGCTTGGTGTTGATTTGTGTTGGTTATGTCCTTCTGGCTGGTTATGTCCTTCTGGCAGGCTTTCTGATCACTTGGCCTCTGTTTCCCGTACCATCTAAAATGTAATTAAAAGTCATATTTTGGTTCCTTTGTCATAGTTACCTTTATAGCGGAGTAAGATATGGGTAGCAGGTGTCTTTTAGCTGCATGCCATGCCTATAATAGCCCAGGTGGGCTAAAAAGCCAAGGTAAAGTGGAATTAACACTGTAAGAAAGCAACCAAATCTACCTATCATCAAGTGAAATTGAAGAGCAAGGAACAAGCACAGGAAATAAGGCATAATGTCTGTTTCATAGGTAGGGACTGACGTTCCTAACCAGATGCTGACAATGGTTTCTAAATATTGCTCTGTGTTTCTGGGAAAAAAAAAATCAGCATCTGTGTTGTCTTCAGGGAAAAGAGCTTAACTAACTTACACTGAAGGCTAGGGAGACAGTTCGCTTCCCTCCTGCCCTTCCCCTGCATTACTGCAGATTTGTTCCTGGAAGCATGGGATATGCCAAATTTAGGAACCAATCAAGAAAAAATTCAGAATGAGGTGGATTAGCAGTCAGCCCATAAGTCTGCTGAAGCCTGTAAAATCCTGACAAGCAGTGCAATAGGGTAAAACACAAATGAAAACATACTTCAAAAGAACACAGCAAAACTGTGGCATGGCATAGTATTTTTCAAAGAAACATACGATTGGGAAATAATTATCTGTTCTCTACTTCTTCAGCACAGCGGAAAACAGAAAACCTCCCCCACTCTTTAATTTCCAGAATTATTTTCATCTTTCATTTGCCAAGTATCTTTTATTCGGTCTTGTGTATATATCCTCTCTTGTTTTTCTGACTAGAAAAAGGAGGTTTGCTGATTCCAGCAAAAAGGTTGTTTGCTGCTGTTTTGCTTTTTCCAACTCTGCTACCTCCCCAGAGTCTGTGTCAGTTAGAGAAACCCCAGGTGAATCTACAAGAGTAGGCAGTCGGGAGCACTGAAAAGTTCATTTTTGTTATCTAGGAGATTATGAAGAGATGGATGTTATTGTTTTGGTGCCAATAACTTTCATTTCAAAGGCTTTTTATTCAGTCCTTTGATATGTTTTAGGTTACCAGGAAAAATGACACTAAACTGGGTGTTGAAACTTAATCACAGTTGCCAAGTCTTGCTATGCCTGTGAGAGACTGATGCAAATGTTTTCAGCTTGGATTTCTACAAGGCTCAGTCACTGTCTCATGTCTGCAGCCATTTGAAAGCAAATCACAGAGAAACATATGCAACAGTAGGGTGAAACTGGTTTTCTTTTTATTATTTTACTGCATATTTTCTGTTTTTCATCATTCACAATGCTGAATTTGCTGGCTAACTTCCTAGAGACCCCCGAGTAAAGGATAGTCGGTAGGATCAGCTTTTGGATTTTCATGGGTGTTTAGAAAAATTGTGGTAATTAATAGGTCAGGAACAAAAGAAATAACTTGCACACTTTTTTTTTTTTTTTTCCCTTTCTGAAATCTCATTTTGAATAACTTTTCTATTTTCTCCTGATCTAGCTTTTTCCTTGAATACTGTCAACAGTCCCATTCAGCTCATAAATATTAGGACTTCACCAAAGTTCCCAATGCAAAGAAGAATTTCTTTTTAAATCCTGTGAAGTCTTTCTCTTTCATTGGTCCTAATGTCCTAGTTGCATATATTTACTGGAAGAGACAGAAGATAATGAAGAGAACATCTGTAACAGTCTCGAGGGCTTTAGCAGGCAAACATAGTTCAGAGGTGACACTAAAGCCATCTGCTTTATGGTGGTTGCTTTTTATAAAAAATGTAAATAATTCTTTCATTTAATTAAGCTTGTAATATACCCTGAATAAATCACTTTCCAAGTGAATAGGCACACAGAGAACCTGTGTGTTGTTTATTTGGCTTTCACAAATACCTGATTTCTTCCTTTTTTCTTTTTATCAGTGAGATTGATTAAGTGAACTCGGACATAGACTAGGCTCAGCTTTGCAGTAATGTGTGAACCCATCACGGTTGTTTTTATTCTTGAACTGGAATTAACGCAGTGTTATTTTTTTTTCTCCTGTCACACAGAAAAAAGAAAAGCTAACTTATTGGACCAACTTACCAATACCAGTGGGACTATAATTGGGGTGACTTCTTGCATTGTGATCATCCTCATTGTTATCTCTGTTATAGTACAGATCAAGCAGCCTCGTAAAAAATTTGTCCAAAGGAAAACAGACTTTGATCAAACAGTGTTCCAGGAGGTATTTGAGCCTCCTCATTATGAGTTATGCACTCTCAGAGGGACAGGGCCTACAGCTGACCTTGCTGATGTTGCAGATGACTTTGAAAATTATCATAAACTGCGGAGATCATCTTCAAAATGCATTCATGACCATCACTGTGGATCACAAGTGTCTAGTGTTAAGGGCAGCCGTAGTAACCTCAGCACAAGAGATGCTTCTGTCTTGACAGAAATACAACCCCAGCCTGTAAAACCACTCATTCAGCCCATGAACAGGAGAAATATCCTTGTCATGAAGCATAGCTACTCACAAGATGCTGCAGATCCGTGTGAGATAGACGAAATTGAAGAGCTACCAACCACAAGTCACAGGCTGTCCAGACATGATAAAGCTGTTCAGCGGTCAGTATCAATAGATTTTTGATGAAGACTATTGTGTAAGGACTTGATTGCCCAAACATATTCACTCTTTATTCAGTAAAGACATATTTTCTTTCTTCTTTATTTGTTGTTTAAATTTCTGTTTCCTGATAGCACATACCATTATATTATCTCTCTTTTCCTGTCTCTCTTTCTCTCATCTCTGCTCCTGTTTCCTGAAGGATCCTGTATCTCAATTTTACCTTTATACTTTATATCTTTCTTTTTCTTTTACTGTTTTACACATACCCACATGCGTACCCACACAGGTCAAGAGAGAACAGGCACACTTTTTAAAAACCAAAGAAGATTTTGTGTGAATCTAGTTTTTGAAAGAGCCACATACCTGTGGT
The DNA here is from genome assembly GCF_000690835.1 of Fulmarus glacialis. Classification (NCBI taxonomy): domain Eukaryota; kingdom Metazoa; phylum Chordata; class Aves; order Procellariiformes; family Procellariidae; genus Fulmarus; species Fulmarus glacialis. The sequence continues at coordinate 24,179 of NW_009212221.1, forward strand.
TTCCTTGTAACTGAGGTGGCCTTGAGTATCATCCACTGTTGGTCTAACATCTCTAAATCAATACATCAATAAATAAAAAATACATGTATCCATTTTCATGCATGGCACAATAATGAGAAACACAATCCTGGGGTAGGAAACCCCTTTTCTCATGAAACATTATCTTTTATATAATGAATGACAATATTTGCAAAACTTTACTGTATCTGTTCCATTATTAATCACAGTATCTTGGCTTGTCATATTAACGTATATATATATATTGATTAGAACATAAGACAGCATAGTTAATAGAGAATACTCATATATTTACATATAAGAATGTAGTTAAAAAGAATCTTTCTAATCAATAAAAAAGTAGTCAAGCATGATATTTTTAATAAAAGAGCTATTTCTACTGTATATTGCACTTTGAATGACTGTAAATATAAATGATTAAAAGTTTACAAGTAAAAGAAAAAGAAAAGTAGAAACATTTATGAACAATTTATTTGAAAAAGAACACAGAAGCTTTTAATATATATTTGTTTCCTCTTGCATGCATTATTTATGCACTTCTTGTGACTGTTTACATGCCCTCCATATTTTCTTTGCACATTAAGGTATTTCTGTCTCTTAAAAAAAAAAAGTTATCTGATTATTTTGGTCTAACTGCATGCCAATGTAAATTACTTCATGAATATTGATCAGGTTATCAAAGTGTACTGTTTATTAAGTATCTATATGCATATATTTCTTTTTTTCTGTGCAAACATTATTATTTTGAATGAAATAGCCATAACATTCCAGGTTCTGCCTCATTGGGTCTCTAAGCAAACATGAGTCTGAGTACAACACAACTAGGGTCTAAGAGACAAACTTGAGGTAAGTAAACATACCTATACAACAATTGAACCATCTGTTGCTTTCCATTTTATTTGTTATATTGCTAAAATGCATGTTCTCAAGTTATATGTCCCTTGTATGGAGAGAGCCAGGTTTGAATACTGAGAAAACTGAAAGACAGATGACCACTTTAACATTGTAAACTAAGCAAAATCTATTATTTCCTATTCTTGACAGCACTATAATAATCTGCTAGCTAAATATAATCTTCATTCCAAATACATTATAAAGACAGGTGCTTTGCATGGCTCTGGTGTTTCATTTATTTTTTTATTTACGAAAATAAAATTGAGAGTCCCAGCATGTGAAACAGTATGTAAAACTTGGCAATCTAACCCAAGCCAGGAAGATGTGCAACACTGTTTTCAGTTCATTTTATTCATTCAACCTTGTGAAGTGTCAGCGGAAGGGTATGTGGTAGTATGGATAAATTTAGAGATTCTGTAGCACTAATGTAAATGCAAATCATCTTCCTTTTTTGAGTCTTTTCCTAAGCTTTTCATTTTGTGTAATTTGTTATCAACACTTAATCTCAATAAACATAATCTCAGATGTTTATAATGAAGTTATAGATAGCTGCTAGTCTGTCAATTTATATATGTATGTGTATATATATAAATATAGATTATGTGTATATACATGTCTATATGTGTATATATGTATACATCAATTTTACTGGAAAAGAATCCATTAATGCTTTTATTGCTTCTAGATCGTTTAGGTAAATATTTTTCTGTATTTTTCCTCATAGAGAGAACATAATATAACTCTGTTTTGCTTTCAGACAATTATTCATGCAGTCATGCAAACTCTGAATGGAAAAATCTATAGTGAATTATTTCGGCTGTCTGAAAGAGAGGGTGGATATGTTTCTAATTTCATTTCATTGCCTTTATCCAAACCTAAGAAGTACAGCCATATCTTACTTCCTTAGCAAAATAATCCCATTACACAATAATATGTTTCTTTTGTAATTTGGTTGCTGGCCAAGTGCTCCTTAGTTTTTAAATACATTTGGAGGTTTGCTGCAAACTTGAAGAAGAAATTAGCTCCTAACTGAGACCGTCCTTTTTTTTTTTTTTTTTTTTTTAATCTTAGTTTTATTTCAGTTAATATGTTTTATGTCTGTTATTCACTTGTATGTTGTGTGATATGTGGAAGAAGATTTACATTGAACTTCTGTTATATGTACGTTGTTTTCATTATATAGACTGCTTGAGAATAGTGCGCTCCTGGGTGATTTTGAACATGCTACAATGAAATGTGAAACTATCGTCCTTGGAAACACCAGCTAGAGGTTTTATGGACTCTCTGACCAGCTATTCTCATATCATGACAAAAATCAGCAAACAGTGTTGAGTAAAATTACTAGAAGGCAATAAGACTCTGGTTATCATGCTTATCGGTCATTTATCTTTTTCTTTTTCTCTCTTCTTTTCATTGCAAGTTAAATTCCCAATTTCAGGAACAATTTATTGAAATCAGGTATTTAGCTATTCATAATCACTTCAATAGAAATGTTTGTTGGATAAGCACCTAGCAATATGACTGAATTTGACATTGAGAAAATAAACTGCATGTATGTTACTGAATATTTGAGTTGGCAAAAATCCCTTTACTAGATACATTGTAAAAAGCATGCATTCACAATTATTGATGTTACTGTTCCATTTCTGTGTCATATGCTTGCTACTTGTAACTTTTTATATAAAGATACATAAAACAATGTATAATAATTTCTTACCTTGAGTTTAATGGCAATGTTTTCTTTTACCAAATTTACAAATCTTGTGTAATTAGGAAGATTAAGCTCAAAATCTAGCTTCTAGGAACTTGAAACCCAGATACATCCGAGAATCAGCTGTCTCTCATCCCTCACTTATTGAAAAGCAAAATACATTTTTTTTTTAAGATTTAAATGAATTCATAATACATAAAGTTGATCACCTAATTTCAGTTAAAAGGTTTGTGATAAACTTTGTGTTCAATTCTGTACTCTTAACTAATTTATTTCCATGACAATTATTAAGAAATTTGCTTCAGTGTGACAGAGTAGCAGATTTTTATCAGTTATACAAATGTTATGGCTGGGCTCCAACTTTAGAGATACAGATATAAACCACTTCCTTATGCAAGTTAAAATGATATTCATAATTCAAACTATAAACATTAGTAACCAACATCAAAATCAAACTTGAGAGGTTGAGTTATTAAGGAATTATTGTAGATTGAAAAGCCACAATTATGTAAAGTTGAAAAGCCCCTCATTTAAGAACTCAATAACCATGCATAAAATCATAGTTTCATTATCTGTTTAAAGTGTAATCTTCCAAATTTTGTTTCAAAACAAACCCCAGTTCCTTCTTAAACATACATTTTCATTCATGGTTGTTAGGTTTTTCTGTACAAAAATTTTGCTAGTTTTATTGAAAAAGTGGGAAGAATTCCATGGATCTTCCCAAAATATAAATAGATGGGAAAAGAGAAAACCTGAAAGACTGACATAAAAAAATAAAGTGATCTATATCAGCTATCTAAATATATAATACATAATTTACATAATTAAAAATACAGGAAATCTGATTTCTACAAAACAATTTCTAAAAATGTTATTTAGGAATGACATGAGAAGAAAGGTTTCAGGTATTTGCCTCCTTTTTTGTACACTGTATTTGGAATGTTTGATTTTAGCTTGATTAATTTGTTTGTTTTCACATATTAGCTGCAAAAAAGTCCTCTGTCCTCTGCAGTTGTTGAGAGTCATTGAGTCATCTCTCAGTTGCATCGATTTTTAGCATGCACTAACAGTTCATTTCCAGATCAGTATCTCTTTCTAAGTTCATATACTTTATCACTCTTTTTTTCCTTAATCTTTCCAAGTTCTATCTCATGATCCTTTCTTAAGTATAGTATGTTATTTGCCACATCCATGCTTAAAATGGGTGCATCCATGCATCCGTTATAAAATCAAGGAAGAATGAAAGACTTGCTGAAAGAAATGCATATACATGCACACACATTTATGTATATTTATAAATATTTGCTAATGGAGATAGTGTATAAATAAATAGGCAAGGAGAAATCTAAATATGTGAAATTAGCTTTGAATGAATTCAGAAAAATATTGAAGCCTTGGATTTTAAAGTTGCTATATATTTAAGTGCCTAAATCCCACTGAAATATAGAGTTGGTCTAGTCCCACCTTGACAAGCACACAATTAAATCCATTTTATGATTTTTCCAGTGAGGTGTTGACTGAGAGAACTTAACTGGAGAAGACATGGATATGAATAATTATGTTGCATGCACATCCTTGCTTTCTTAAAAAAAACTTATCGCATCAGGGAAAAAGAGTGAGAAACATATAAAAACCTGTGTAAATAGAGCAGCTCAAACAAAGTGAGAATGGCATTGCTTACTTGACCTGGAAACTCCTTTAGAAACATGTTGTCTAATAGCTAGGTATACTCTTAAACAAAACCACCATTGTAAGCGACAAAATATGTGTATACTGGGGGAACAGGGTCAAATTATAAAATTATCTATTAAAAAAATAAACAACAATAAATTCAAATCTAATTAAAATATTACAATTGAAAATTTAATTTTAAGTAATTATATTCTGTATATAGTCAGTGTAAATCATAACCTAGTCCACTATACTGCAAAGAGTAAAGATAACTTTTGTTTGGTATCACACAATAGTAGGATATCTTAATGTGATCTATAAAACTCAAAATATTAAAATAAAAGGGGTTGTTGCTGAAAGTAAACAGTGTGCCTTTCCTATGTGTAGTTTTTATTATTATGAAGCCAATTTTTTAAAAACAGAAAGCAGATCAAGCAAGGTAGTTCAAACAGACAAGCTAGTTCAAGCAATTTCAAGTTCACACAAGTTCAATTAGATATAAAAAGAATACTCAAAACTGGTATTTGACCATACACTATAAGTGAAATTTAACCTACTTTATTACACCTTTTCCATTTTATGGAAAGAAGGTTTGGCTTGTTAAATTAACACAGCTACATGTATTCTGTATAACAACTTAGTAAATGACTGTGGATTAGCTGAGCTGGTAGTGTTAGCTTTGTGCATTTTACCTCATGTTTGCCTTAAGCTAAAACTAAAAATGGTAGTTACTAGACCATTTTGGTTTGACTGGTGCAATGTGTGTGATGTATAGCCATGTTGACAGTATGCTTCTTTCTTATATATTTTTTAAAGATGAGTTTTTATTATCACAGTGCATTGCCATATTGTTCATAGTTTTGCTTTTTTTTCCTTTTTCCCATGGGTGTAGCGTTATGTATATACCTTTTTTGAGATTATAGTGTGAACAACCACTCCCAACCATTTTTCTCTGCTCCAGGAAATATGGCCTTTTCAGTTTGTGAAGTCTTCTCTGCAGCATCATTTAAAAATCTCAGGAAGTCCATTTTGTAAACCATCCCAGTATAAACCTTTTCTATATCTCCCCAACTCTAAAAACAGCTTGAAGAAAAAAAAAAAAAAAAGGCTCTGGGAAATGCTAGTACCTTATCCTTCTATTTTTCTCCATTTTTATGCTGGAGATATTCTCTTGAACCTAGCAATGATGTAACCTAGCAATGATGTAACCTAACAATGATGTAACCAATGGGAGGGAATAAGAGAAAGTAGAAAGGTTTCCTGCTTAAAAGAAATTGCTAACACACACACACAAAAAAAGGCAGACAAAGAAAAGAAACCGAGAAAGGTATGCCAATTAGAAGAAGAGTATGAAGGATTGTTGCTTATATCCATTCACAAATTTACAGACACATTTAGGACAGAAAAATTCCTTAACCACCAACAAAAATGTGCTGTCCATGTCCAACTCCGAAAGATAGCTGTAATACCTGTGCTTTACAGAATGCTGTCCTGCAAACAAGAAGTTGGCCTTTTATATTTTCTTGTCTTCTACTTTATGTGCGATCTCCCTGCTACCACAAAGATATTCCAGCTGAGGGAGCACAGCTGAAGAGCTAAGTGATACAAAGGATGAAAACTGCACCATTTGAAACTCTTTTTAATACAGAAGTCTGTAACTGATCTGAAGTCTCTTATGTCCTCACTCCTGCCTCAACATTTGGTGTGAAGTCCTGGACTCATGGCTCCACTGCTCTTCCTCATCATTACTTTAGCATCATCTCTTTTTACTCTTTGATGACCATTTTACATTTTTATCACTGCTGCTTTTCATTTCTGTCCACAGTGAGTTTAGTTCTGTTCCCTTCTCTCCTCCAAATTCACTGAAAATGCTGAAATCCTACCAGCTCACTGACCATGTGTTACCCTTGCATCCACCTGGCTCTTTCCCACCTATCACTTCAGAGCCATCCTAACCTTACCTTACCTATAAGCAGCAAAATGAAAACATGTGATTGCAGCATATCTTAATTACCTTTAATTTATGCAGCACAACAAAAGCTATGAAGATGCATTGGAATGGACTGGAGTACAGGCTTATTAGGGATACCGGATTTGTATTTTAACGACTGTGCATCAGTGCTCTCTGAGCCGTCTACCTCTGGGTTGGCACGCCTGCTCCTGCTATAGTCATACCTCAATGTGCCGTAAAGAGAAAATTCCACCCCTTTTCTTCTCCCAGTGATACTTGCATCATTGTCAAACCAAGTTTTGTTTCAAGTGCTTCTATGTTTTCTCCTATGCTGTATTTATATTAGTATGTCCCTCCACACAACATAAATCCCTGTCCTAGCCTCCTTCACAAGCCTACTAAAATGTATTTGAGCTGCATAGCCTGGCAAACACCTGCCACTGGTGTGGCAGAGCTATTATCAGCAAGGTAAGAACAGCAGCTACCAGCAGAAGCAGGAGGTGCTTCTTCCCTCCGTTTTCTTTCCCAGGAAAAGGAGTCATGCTGATCCACAATCTCCCAACAAGGTCACTATGGGAAAAAAGGGAAGCTGCCATCCCCTTCAAGAAACAAACCATAACTAGGAGTAGAGAGAAAATCTAAGCAACCCATGGTAAAAACCAGAAAGAACAAGATTGCTGAGATTTCATTACCAAAATAACAGGCTTGACCAACACGGTGCAGCAGCATTGCATCTCTTCATTCTCAAACCAGGGAAGACTGGAGTGCAATCCTTCTTTATCCCAGGGAGGAGGATACCACAACTGTGAGTACCGATTCTTTTCAGGGCTCTGGAAGGACTTATCAGCTGCTTGCATAAGTGTAGGCAGACAAGGACTTACTGGGCCTATAGGGGCAGCCTTCTGCTGCCACATGCAGTGGACAGCTCTGCAATACCTAGTTGCTCAGACCTTTTAAGTTTGCCATTCTTCAGTCTGTCCTCCTCAGCTCCAGTGAGAGACATAGTGAATGCACTCAACTATTTCTAAAATGGTGGCTTCATTGGAAAGTGATTACTTGGCATTTAATTTAGTTGGATGTGAAAGGCATCCATGGCGCTTGCTGCAGCTATTGTAAAAAAAAACCAAAAACAACTACTGGGTTTTTTGCACAGATCCTAGATACATGTATCTGGGTTAAATGAAACATTCAGCTGCATCGACTGCATCAGTAAATGAAGACACCTTCCATCTGGGGTTTTGCTAATAAAACTGCAGGGCCTGATTCATGCTCTATTAACATCATCCCTTTAGATCCTGCTTTTTTCTGCTTTCAGTGAAAATTTTAATTAGGAAAAATCAGCTTGTTGAAAGCGAATGACTTTCACCATCTTTAGTGAAGCACAGAATACAATTTACATTGGGGAAGGAGAGTTCATTTCTTGCTTAGTGCTAGAGGAATTTTCAACATCAGTGAAAATATAGGTGAGTTG